>NC_080185.1:111555189-111820189 GCF_950295315.1 Erinaceus europaeus | reverse complement strand
AGGCTTTGGGGGAGGAACAGTACAAAAAGGACTCTTTAAATGCTATATTTTGAAAATGCTATTTTCTATAGAGTTGAGTAATTGTAATAAAGTAAGCATAGGCAATGTGATCGTTGGGCCCACAAAAAACCAGATATTACTACAAAAAAATAGACTTGGAGTGTGTCTGCTGTTCACTAAAAGCCTAGGTCCATTTTGAAAGATAGGGATGGGGTGGAGTTCTTTTATTGAGTCCATCCTGGGAGAGCAAGTAGGCACCTGGGCCCAGATAATCAGGTGCTGCCTGGAAGTCTCGCACAAGACTTAGTCACGGTTGGGCTTAATAGGTCTGGGAAAGGCTTTGTTACATAACTTCATGTGTTTGAAAATGTCATAACAAGTGCATGTTTTTTCTTCTCCAACCTGAAAATCATATTGACAGTTTTTCTATTACCCATACACAAAAATAAATAAATAAATGAATAACTAAAATAAATAAAAAGGTGAAGCTACACATTTTTCTTATTAGTTACCAACAGTGTTTCTGTTGTTTTTCAGTGAATATGTCAATTCACCATTTTGTTGGACATAAAGAATTAGGATTGGAGGAGACCACAAGGGCATAAAGAAACTCTGAATTTCCTCACATAAAAAAAATCCCAATACTGGGGGCTGGATGGTAGCACAGTGGGTTAAGTGCACATGGTGCGAAGCACAAGGATTGGCATAAGGATCCACGTTAGAGCCCCAGGCTCCCCACCTGCTGGAGGGGTCGCTTCACAAGCAGTGAAGCAGATCTGCAAGTGTCTTTCTCTTCCCCTCTGTCTCTCCTCCTCTCTTGATTTCTCTCTGTCCTATCCAACAACAGCAACTGCAACAGCAACAAGGGCAACAAAATGGGGAAATGGCCTCTGGGAGCAGTGGCTTCTCAGTGAAGTCAAGGAGCCCCAGCAATAACCCTGGAGGCAAGAAAAAAAAAAAAAAGAATCCCAATACTGCCCTTGATTGAATTTTAACTGTTTTCAGCTCTAATCATAGTTTAGTTAGGTTGGGTTTTTTCAATCTATCAGATAGGTTAGCCATTACATAAAAATGCATCGAATTGTTTGGTTTTGCAATTTGGGGATATGAAACACTGATAACTATTGGAGAGCTTGGTTCAGACCAGATATCACTGTCTTGTCTGTAGATAATTAATAATGACTTGGCATATTTCCTTAGCATATTTTCAGTGAATCAGTAAAATTTATGTAGAGAAGAAATTCTTCCTATGCATTAATAATTAGGTTTTTCTAACTCCCATTCATGGCTGGTATGTAGCCCATATTTAAATAGTTGGTTTTCTTTTGTGAGAAAAAAAAACTCATAAAAAGTCTTACCAATTGAGAGGAGTAAGCATTTATTCTCTGATGAGTATATTGGCTATTTCTGTGAGGTGTGTTACTTCTTTCTAGGTATCAGTATATTATAACTTGTTGCTTCTTTCTAAATCTAGCCATCCCAAAGGGTTCCCTAGATATTCTTGTACTACAAGAGAATAGAGTCCTCTACTAAACATCTCCAGCATTCTTATCTAAGTGACTGAAGCAGTCTTTTATGATCAGCAGTTTTTAAATTCTGTTGACTCTAGTGAAAATCAAGGAGTGTACATTGTTCTTGTAGAAACTAAGTGGACTAGTCATTTGAAAGCTTCTAGTTTGGCAAAAGGGGAGAAGTGTTGACCAAATATATATATATATATATATATATATATATATATATATATATATATATATATATTCTTAAATAGTCTTTGTGGTCTTGTTACAAGTTCAAAACAGAGGCAGGTTTTTGTCATTTGCGCCTAATAAATATGATGTCAGAAAGTCTAGGGAAAAATTGGCTCTAAGTAAATTATTGATATGTTTGTTTACTTGTTAAGAGGCTAAAGAAATATAATAGGGCTAGGGCCATGGCATAATGGTTATGCAAAAGACTTCCTTGCCTGAGACTCTGAGGTAAGAAGTTCACACTATAAGCCAGAGCTAAACAGTACTGGTTTACCAAGAAAAAAAATAATAAAATAAAATAAAGATAGGGGTGGGGGTTACTCACCCAGTAGAGTGCACATGTTCCCATGCTTGAGGACTTGGTTTCAAGCCCCTGGTCTCCACCTGCAGGGGGGAAGCTTCACAAACAGTGGAGCGGTGGTACAGATGTTTCTCTCTCTGTCTCTATCACTCCTTCTCTACTCCTTCTATTCATAAAGTGATCATCAGAAATGGTGGGGTCATGCAAATATTGCACACCAGCAGTAACCCTGGTAGCACTGAAAAAAGAAAAGAGGGCGAGAATGGCAAAAAATTATCTGACAGAACTTCATAAAATGTTCCCAGAACCTTCTGTTTTATTTACAGAATTTTTATTATTAAAACTATTTTCCTTTGAGCTTCCTTCCGCATATTATTCTTAGCTTGCAGTTTAGGGATGAATTCACTAGAATTCATGTGCTCAGAGCATTTGTAGTTCATTCCATAATGCTAAATGATAGTAGGGTATTTGTTAGTGGAGGAATATAAACTGAAACTCTAGGTCTTGCTTATCCATGGTCCAACAGCAGCAGTTTCCTAACAAGTAATATTTGATCTTCTCTTTCTACAAGTTTTCTGGGGTCATCTAAAACCCACAAATCTATGACTGCTATGCCCACATCTTCTATTTCAAAAGGTGTGGGGTAGAGTTTAGGAGGTTTGACTTACTATTAAATTGCCTTTAGATAATTCTGATGTGTACCCAAGATTGGACTCCTGTCCTGGACACGCTGTATAAATTGGATGGTTTCTAAATAATGGAGAATTGAATATAAGTCATAGTCCACAGAAAATAATTGTAGAACAAGAATATTCTCATATTCCATGAGGAGGGGAGATCATTAAGTGTAAATTAATATAGCATATGTAGTATTCTCTTCTCACTTAAATTGGATGGGAAAGGAATTTAAAATCTGTGGGATTCAGGGAATAAATATGTTGATTCAATTTGAACCAAGACCAGAGCATCAATAGATATTAACATCAAAAGTCCGGTGAGAAATGACAGTCATTAAATACAGCTATATTGCTAAGAATGAAATCTAAGTGTTGTCTGTCAACAAGGGCCCTGGAACAGGCCGGGGGGGGGGGGTGGGTATTTACCTTAGACTCTCCTTCACTGTCAGTACCTAGCAACCTTCCCTTCACTGAAATTGTTTTACCATTTCTGTTATAAAACCTGTATTTTAAGGGTTGTATCTGGGTGGTGGTTTTAATTTTTGTTTCAGACTTGGCAATTTTACTTGGGAAAAAACACACAAATTATTTGAAAGCAGTTTATATTTATGGTGAAAAGTAAGTCTTGTCAAAGCGTTTTTCAGTTTTTGCTTTCATATTAATGTTTACAGGCCATTAGTCCATAATGTGAATTAACCCCATTTGGTATTTTTCTCTTTCTTTTAAAATGGTAAGGGACTGTTATTCACTTTGGTGAAGTGTTTACTGCATATTCACTGTAACTACATAACATTTTAAAAATCTTATTTCTGTGGGACTTTGGCATTATTATTATAACTGCTCCAGAATGTACACAGATGGCATAATAGACCCAAAGGAAGTTTTACAGGAACGTAGTTGCAATATATGAAGTAAAAATCCATTTCCACAATGACAGCACATAATGGTCCTATTTGACTGCCTCATCCCATGGGGCTTTGGCCTGAGTATGGATAAGTGTATAGTTTGGGGGAGACCTGAATCAGTTCAAATCTTTGCCAGTCTCTAAATTTACATCTGCTTAAAAACTCCAGAGGGGGGGGAGTCTCATTTTTTTTTCATCCATATCTTTTATATTTTGTTTATTTGACAATGGTAAAAACAATGCACGCATATACACTTATAAATACTATTCTTGATATGGGAGAAACAAATCCTTGCTTTGGAGGAACTCTTAAGTCCATAGAGGACAGGTAGATTTAGCAGCCACTAAGTGTGACAAACCACTAAATTGAGTGGAAGATAAGAGATTTCTCATACAGTCTCTTGCCCCTGTGAATGTACAGATCCACTATGATCAACATCCCTCACTAGAGTGGGACATTTGTTATAATCTGTGAGCCTATGCTGATAATCAGAGGCTAATCTTAGGGTTCACTCTCGGTGTTTGGCATTCTGTGAGGTGAACATGTGTGTAATGATGTGCATCTGCTAATGTAGTAACAGAGTAGTTTCACTACCCTAAAATCATCTGTGCTCTCCAATTCATCCCTTCCTGTCCCCTTGCCCCTGGAAACCACTGATCTTTTTACTTTTTCCGTAGTTTTGCCTTTTTTTTTTTTTCAGAATGTCATGTAGTTGGAATTATATAGTATGTAGCTTTTCATATTGCCTTCTTTCACTTAGCTGCATTTTAACTTCCTTCTATGTCTTTTATGCCTTGACAGCTCATTTCTTTATAGCACTAAATGATGTTCCATTGTCTAGATGTACCACAATTTATTTTTTTATTCACTCACTGAAGGACATTTTGGTTGTTTCCAAATTTTGACAATTATGGATAAAGCTGCAAAATTTTGTGTCAGTATAAGTTTTCAGCTCCTTTCAGTAAATATGGAGGAACATAACTGCTGGATCTTATGGTAAGAGTGTGTTTGGTTTTATCAGAAACTGGCAAAATATCTCCCTCAAATGATTTTGCCATTTAGCATTCCTACTAGCATCAATAAAGTTCCTCTTGTTTCATATTCTCGCCAGTATTTGGGGTTACCAGTGTTCCAGGGTTTGGCTATTTTAATAGCTTTGTAGTTCTATCTCATTATTGTAGCTTGTACTTAATGACATGATTTAGAGCACCTTTTCATTTGTCATCTGTATATCTTTGTGAGGTGCTTTTGGAAATTTTTTAAATTTTGTTTTTATTACTTATTTTCCCTTTTGTTGCCCTTGTTGTTTTATTGTTGCTGATGATGATCTTGTCGTTGTTGGATAGGACAGAGAGAAATGGAGAGAGGAGGAGAGAAAGAGAGACACCTGCTAACCTGACACCTGTGAAGTGACTCCCCTGCAGGTGGGGAGCAGGGCTCAAACTGGGATCCTTATGCCCGGTCCTTGCTCTTTGCACCATGTGTGCTTAACCCACTGCGCTACTGCCCGACCCCTGCTTTCGGTTTTTTTTATATTTATTTTTCCCTTTTGTTGCCCTTGTTGTTTTTCATTGTTGTTGTAGTTATTATTATTAATTTTAAAAAGGAGACATTGATAAAACCATAGGATAGGAGGGGTACAACTCCACACAATTCCCACCACCAGATCTCTATATCCCATTTCCTCCCCTGATATCTTTCCCATTCTTTATCCCTCTGGGAGTATGGACCCAAGGTCATTGTGGGTTGCAGAAGGTGGGAGGTCTGGCTTCTGTAATTGCTTCCCCGCTGAACATGAGCATTGGCTTTCTCAGCCACTCATCTGTTGTTGGGCACCTGGGTTGCTTCCAGGTTTTAGCTATTACTAATTGTGGTTGTAGTTATTATTGTTGTTGTTACTGATGTCACTGTTCTTGGATTGGACAGAGAAATGGAGAGAAAGACACCTGCAGACCTGCTTCACCACCTGTGAAGCGATGCCCCTGCAGGTGGGGAGCCAGGGGCTCGAACCGGGATCCTTATGCCGATCCTTGGTTCTTTGTGCCACGTGCGATTAACCTGCTGCACCACCGCCTGGCTCCCTGCTTTCGAATTTTTAAAGAAGATTGGTTGTTTTCTTATTGTTGAGTTTTAGGAGTTCTAGAGCCAGACATGCTACCTTTGCGCCATGAGGCCTTCTCAAAGTTTTAAGAGTTCTTTGCATATTTTGGATAATAATTCTTTATCAGAAATGTTTTTTGTGAGTGTGGCTTGTTTTTTTGGTTCTCTTCAACACTAATTGCCATTTTACTTCAATGTTTGATCTTATTCTTATTAAAATATACATATATTTTCCTGTTCCTGTTCTTCCTTACCAGTTGTCTGTTTCTTTTCTTTCTCTGCTAGATACTCCTAGTAGACTGGTATATTAGTCAGTTATGTCTGTCATAGCAAAGTACCACAGACTGGGTGACTTGAACAACAGAAAGCTTTATTTCATGACAGTTCCAGAGACTAGAATTCTGAGGTCAAGGTATTGGCAGCAATTGTTTGTTTCTTAGGAGACCTCTTTCTTTGGCTTTATCATATGGCCCTCCCTCTGCCTGAGTCTTAGTCTTTTCATATAAGGCAGCACTAGTATTGGATTAGGAAACCTCCCGAATGGCCTGGTCTCTAAACACAGTCACTTTTTTTCCCCCCTCTCACTACTCCAGACCAACTGTTTTTCTCTGGATAAAGAGATAGAGCAGAGAGAAAGACATCACAGCACCAGAACTTCCTTCAGTGTGGTGGGGGACAGGATCAGACCTGTGTTGTATCCATGGCAAAGCAAGTGCACTATCCATGTGAGCTATCTTGCCGGCCCTATAGTCATTTTCAAAGCTTCTGAGGTCAGGACTTCAACCTGACTTTGCTATGAGTCTCAGGGGACAGAATTCAGTCCATAACAGATTCTGCTTGCTGAACTTCTATGAACTCCATTCAGCATGCTGCATTTGTTATGCCAAAATTTAGGGCTTTGTTGAAGTAAAAATGAGCTATAGCACAAGATTTCTCACAAAGACAGTGATTTGACCCTGTCCTTATGGAAAACATCTGTTAAGCCCAACCCCTCAATAGAGTCTCTTTATACCTAGAAGTACTGTTTTTGCAAATCGATAAGGGGGCCAGGGATGTAGCTTAAGAGTAGAGCACATGCTTCGCATAATTTCTACAGGTCGTAAGGCAAGGTCCTTTTCACTGTTAAGGATTTCCACTCCTGTTTTACTGAACTGCTAAAGTGTAAGAATGCAAGAGAGCTTTGTCATTGCTATAAGTACTGAAGTAAAAGCAAACAGCCCCTGAAGTCCCCTAGAAACCAGCTGATAGTCTACTGTGTTAAATCCTCACAAGGCACCAACAAAGCCATGTTAGAGACATCTTATCTGGTCAAGTTCTTATATTGCTTTTTTAAGTCCAAGGAAATGAACTTTTTTATTTTTTTACTTTTTTATAAAAAGGAAACACAAAAACCACAGGATAAGAGAGGTACGACTCCACACAGTTCCCACCACCAGAACTCGTATTTCCTCCCCTCCTCTGATAGCTTTCCTATTCTTTATCTCTCTGAGAGTATGGACCCAGGGTCATTCTGGGGTGCAGAAGGTGGAAGGTCTGGCTTCTGTTTTTAATAACACCTGAAAAAATCAGACCTACTAAAGAAGCTTAAAGCTTGGGAGGTGGCACAGCAGATACAGTGCTGGATTTCCAAGAATCTGATCCTCAATTCAGTCCTTGGCATCTCATGCGAGAATGCTACCTCCAGTTCTCTCTAAATAAATAAATAAATAAATAAATATTCTGAATAAGTGTAGAAACTCACTTAACCACTAACTTACTCCTAAAGTATATTATTATCACAGAGGTAAAGCGGTATCTCATTGTCTTTATTTACATTTCTCTAACAATCAGTGACTTGGAGCATCTTTTCATATGTCTGTTGGCCTTTTGGATCTCTTCTATGGAGAATATTCTATTCATATCCTCTTTCCATTTTTGGATGGGGTCATTTTTTGTTGCTGAGTTTGGTGAGCTCTTTATATATTGTGGTTATTAGCTTTTTGTCTGTTGTATGGCATGTAAAGTTGTTCTCCGATTCTGTAAGGGGTCTCTTTGGGTGGTGGTTTATTTTGCTGTGCAGAAGCATTTCAATTTGATGCAGTCCCATTGGTTTATTTTTTGTTTTAGTTTTCCTTGTAATTGGGTCTGTATTATTGAAGATGCCTATAAAATTTAAATAGAAAAGAGTTTTTTGAATATTTTCTTCTATGTATTTGGTAGTTTCTGGAGCACTTGTGGGGACAAGGAACCTCCTGTACAGCTGGTGGGAATGTAAATTGGTCCATCCCCTGTGGATAGCAGTCTGGAGAACTATCAGAAGGCTAGAAATAGACCTACCCTATGACCCTCCAATTCCTCTCCTGGGGACATAGCCTAAGAAATCAAACACATCCATCCAGAAAAGATCTGTGTAAAATTAGTAATAGTTGGGACCAGGTGGTGGCACACCTGGTTGAGCTCACATGTTACAGTGCACAAGGACCCAGGTTCGAGTCCCCAGTCACCACCTGCAGGGGGAAAGCATTGCAAGTGTTGAAGCAGGGCTGCAGGTGTCTCTCTGTCACTCTCCCTCTCGATTTCTGGATACCTCTATCCAATAAATAAAGATAATAAAAAAATAAAATAAAAAGAAACATTAAAAAATAGTAATAGCCAAAACCTGGAAGCAAACTAGGTGTCCGACAACACAGGAGTGGCTGAGAAAGTTGTGTTTTATATACGCAATGGAATACTACTCATCTATTAAAAATTATGAATTCTATACTAGTTTTTTTTTTTCCTGAGCCTGACATCTGATATGCAGGTGGATCCAAGTTATTGTGTGGGGAGATGATGTCCTAGCTGGAAAAAGGACCAGAAAGCTGGATCAGGGAAGAAAGTAGCTCCCAAATATGGGAAAGGTGTATAAATATTGTTGACTGTAAACCCCATTGATTTGTTCTGATCTGGGGCCCATATTCAGTTCAGCGGGGAAGCAGTTACAGAAGCCAGACTTTCCACCTTCTGCACCCCATAATGACCCTGGGTCCATACTCCCAGAGGGATAAAGAATAGGAAAGCCATCAGGGGAGAGGATGGGATACAGAATTCTGGTGGTGGGAATTGTGTGAAGTTGTGCCCCTCTTATCCTATGGTTTTTTTCAGTGTTTCCTTTTTATTAAAAAAAAAAAAAAAAAAACCTCTTAAGTTATGAATTCCCCTTCTTCATCTCATCTTGGATGGAGTTTGAAGGGATTGTGTTAAGTGAGATTAGTCAGAAACAGAAGGATGAATGTGGGATGTTCTCACTCATAGACAGAAGCTGAGAAATAAGAAAAGAAGCTGAAACATAAGACAGAACTTGGACTTTGTTTGGTGCATTGCACCAAAGTAAAGGACCCTGTGTGTTTAGGGCGGGGGGGGGGGGTTCAGGTCTTGGTGCATGATGATAGAGGAGGACCTAGGCTGGGGGTTAGAGTGTTTTACAGAAAACTGAGAAATTTTCTATACCAACAACTCTATTTACTGTAATCCATTAGTCCCCCTAGTAAAAACAATTTAATTGTATTATTATATTGGGTTGTCAGAAAAGCCATAACTCATTTTTCTATGCAAAAAAAAAGTGTCAGGACTTCTCCAGCAACCCAATATTTATGAAAAGCAGTTTTCTGGGGGTCAGGCGGTAACGCAGTAAGTTAAGTGCATGTGGAGTGAAGCGCAAGGACTGGTGTAAAGTTCCTGGTTCAAGCCCCCAGCTCCCCACTTGTGGAGGGGGGGTCACTTCCCAAGCAGTGAAGCAGGTCTGCAGGTGTGTCTATCTTTCTCTCCCCCTCTCTGTCTTCCTCTCCTCTCTCGATTTCTCTCTGTCCTATCCAACAAAGGCAACAAAACAGGAAAAATGGCCTTTAGGAGCAGTGGATTCATAGTGCAGGCACCAAGCCCCAGCAGTAACCCTGGAGGAAATAAATAAATAAATAAATAAATAAATAAATAAATAAATAAATAAAATATTAGAAATAGAAAAGCAATTTTCTTTATAAAATATATTTTTGAGATGGATATGTTTAATCTTAATTTCCTTATTTTTTTAAATTACCTAAAAGGTCCAGGATGTGGCTCACCCAGTAGAGCACACATATTGATTGTCATGTGCAAGGACCTGTGTTCAAGCCCCTGACACGGGAGCAACTACACAGGGGAAGCTTCACAAGCAATGGAGCAGTGTTGTGATCTTGCTCCTTCTCTCTTTGTCTCTCCCTCTGACCCTGTATCTTAAAAATTAAAAAAGAGAAATAAAACCAAAGTGCTGTAAAAAATTAAAAATAGAATAATGTTACATGTGGTAAGCCACCATGAGAAGGATGAATATGGGGTGATCTCATGGTCAGAACTTGGAAAACAAGAACAGAAAGTAGAACTTGCACTGGATTTGGTATGTTGCACCAAAGCAAAGGACTGCGGTGGTGTGGTGCCAAGTCCTTGTACATGATAGTAGAGGGGGACCTAGGCTGGAGGTGAGTGTTTTTCAGGCATGTATCATGATGAAACAGGAAATTTTACACATGTGTAATAACTGTACTTACTGTAAGCCAATAAAAGGGAGAAAATGAACATGACTGCGTACAGTGTTAGAAACATGCATGCACAGAGTCCTAGCTATAAGCCTAGTGGGGAAGAAAGTTAAGGTGATTTAATAGTGATTTACAGAACTATGAGATATCAGAGGTAACTGCAGTAGCATGGGTTGACTATTTTTTTTCTTTATTGGAGTATTAATGGTTTACAGGTGAAAGTAAAATACAATAGTTTGTACATGCATAACATTTCCCTGTTTTCCACATAACAATTCAACTTCCCCATGACCCTCCTCTGCCATCATGACTATTATTTCTATAACTGTCTATATGTTTATATATATTTGCCCCCCTCCTTTTTTTTGCCTTCAGGATTATTGCTGGGTCTCAGTGCTTTTCTGTTCCGTACAAGAAGGAAAAAGTTGGTGTTTTGCAGCGGCAGCACACAGCCCCTATTCAATGCTTCATTTTCTATCTCTGTACACTGCCAGCTATGGTTTAGTTTGGTTTTTTTAAATACAGATACTTTTACAATGTGACTACATTTCTAGGAAATTATTGTCATTGTGTTTTGACTATAAGTGAAAATGTCCTGCTGTCCATCGATATTTTCTGTCATCTTCTTTAGGATGGCTAAAGTAGCATATGAAAGTTGCCATATATTTGGACAACAACCTCCCCGATTCTAATAACATGTCTTCTCTTTAAACCCGTTTTTGTACAAGCACACTCACTTTTAAGAACAAATGGACTTGCTGGCATGCTTTGATAACAGATACATAGTGTTATGAAATCTATTTCTGTTATGTCTTTTAAATGGGCAGGCTCCTTGTCCCTTTTGTAGTGCAAGTACAGTAATGCTGTGGTTCATGGTCTTTATCTCCAAAAACATCATCGTTTTGAGGGATGAGAGAAGGAAAAGCCTAATTAGATTTTTTAATGGACTTTACAAAATTACTTCTGTCACCAGTGAGGGGAAAAATATTAAAAGGTTTTCAAGCAGTTAGACCATAATGTGAACCAATCACTTTATTTTGAAGAAAAGTATTTTTAAACAGTTGAGCTAGTGAATTTACTTTTAAAATGTATTGTGCTTACACAGTAGATGGTTTTATTTCCATGATGTTTTTTACTACATAATTATACATCTTAATTACGTAATTACTATCATAATTATTATGTAATTGCATGTACTTCCACTAATTACAAAATCAGGAAGTGTAATTATCTAGTAAAAACTTTATGAAATTTTATGCACTAAAAATTACTTAAAGGCTATTCCAGTGGTCTACTGGAGGGTTTTTCACAGTTAGTCATCTTAGTTGTAACTTTAGTTTAGAACTAGAATCCAGAGGCCAAGACAAGGACTGAAACTGGGAAAAAAATAATAACTACATTGAACTTAATATTGTCGTATCAGCAAGGTGGCCTTTGTCCTTTTGAGCTAAAGTCTGAGAGCTTTAAAACTTCCTTATGATTGTGAAGTTGTGGTAAAAATATGTAATGTTTGAGGTCTATGTCACAAAAACCATCAATGGAAAGGACCGATCCCTCCCCCAAGGAAGGAAGTGATGAATAGAATTGATAGTCAAAATTATTTAGGTTACAAAACAGTCAGGATTTCTATAATTCTTACAGTGTGGATGGATTATTTAGCTATATATGTCTTTAATGGTAATAATATTAAAATTCTATTTCTACAGTTATTAGAGTTTTTTCACTTTGTGTATATATTTACCAAGATAGGAACAAACATATCAAAAGAGTATAATCCTTCTACTACTACTTGATGTCAAAAGCAGCTTTTGAGTTATAAACATACACACACAAACATGTAACATCAGACCCTAAATAAAGGCAGAAGGTTTAATTCAATAAAGCTATGATGCCTTTACCATTCAAAACGACATACAAATTGCATAGTGAAACAATAGTCATGACAGCAAATTAGGTATGACATCTAAATTACACTACAAAGAGAAATCCCAGAACCATTTTTGGTCTGAAGTAGTCTATTTTAGCCCAGGTTTAAAACCCAGTCAAGAGACTGCTTTATTGTCTAAGTAGGATAATGTTATAGAAGATTAATTGGAGGTTGGTTGAATTAATTGCAGATTAATTAGGAGGAAAGGGCTTGTAATACTCATAGCAGAGTTGAGAGTAGATTCTTTAAGGGTCTTGATAGAAACTGTAAGTTTCGGCAATGTTAAATCATTGATATTTGTTTAACATCTGCAATAATCTGTTAGAATGTCCTAAATGAGGCACTCGGGTAAACATAGTTACAGTAAATTTTTTTCTTCAGAATTTGTGCTTTTCACTAGAAATGTATCAGATCAGTCACTTAAAACGTATTATGTTTCTGTTTCTTTTTTTTTTTTTTCCAACAGAGCATTGCTCATCTCTGGCTTATGGTGGTACTAGAGATTGAACCTGGGACCTCTGGGGCCCCCTACAGGTGGGGAGTCAGGGCTCGAACCTGGGTCCTTGCGCATTGTAACATGTGCGCTCAACCAGGTGTGTCACCACCCGGCCCCTCTTCTTTAGCTTTATAAATGTTTATTTATTTATTTACATGAGAGAGTGAGAACCAGAGCATCATTCTGCGAGAGATCAGACTTGGGATCTCATGCTTTTAAGTCCAAAGCTCTAGTTACTGTGCCACCTCTGGGCTGTGTTTTTTTTTTTTTTAAATGAAGTCTTAGTAAAGGTCTGTGATCATTTCATTTTTTTCTTAAATCTTTCTAAAGCGGGGAGTTGGGCTGTAGCGCAGCGGGTTAAGCGCATGTGGCGCAAAGCACAAGGACCGGCATAAGGATCCCGGTTTGAACCCCGGCTCCCCACCTGCAGGGAGTCGCTTCACAGGCGGTGAAGCAGGTCTGCAGGTGTCTATCTTTCTCTCCTCCTCTCTGTCTTCCCCTCCTCTCTCCATTTCTCTCTGTCCTATCCAACAACGACAACAACAATAATAACTACAACAATAAAATAACAAGGGCAACAAAAGGGAATAAATAAATAAAATAAATATTTAAAAAATCTTTCTAAAGCATTTTTTTGTTTTTATATTAGTAACTTGGAACTTTTTATACCAGTTTTAAAAATGTGGATTTTTAACTTTTAGTTATTGTTGTTATTGTTTACCTGAGCACTGCTCTGTGAATTATGGTGATACTAGGAATTGAACCTAGGACCTCAGCGCCTTGGGCATGAGTTATTTTGCATAACCATAAAAGTTAGTGAAAGATAGAATGCCAGCCCTTCTTGCCTCCAGCAAATGAGAGGATTTGTAGTCATCCAGAATTGTTTTCTGCTTTCAGAGGTACTTGGGATCTAAACAGGTTTAATCTGAGTCTGGAATTTTTCTCTAGTAGTTGTGGGTTATTTTTAAATTGCATATTCTTTTCTTCCTGCGAATCTTTGCTCATTTACTTAGCCTAGAATTTAATGTTTCTTATTTACTTCAATTCTGTGGTGATAACATTTCTTCTCAGGAATATTTATGCTCCCTCAGTGAGACTGCACTTGTACTTCCTGCATCTTCTTCATCTTTTGCTTTTGTTTTTGTTTTTATCGATTGCATGTATCATATCAGAATAACCTCTGGTGGTTAGTGTTTTGTTTAGACCTCACCTTTCCCATTACAGTGAAAATTTTAATGTTTAAACTGACTGACTGTTTTGCAGGGTATATATAAAGAGAGAGAGAGAGAGAGCTAGGGATATGTTTTCACTAAGGGAATCAACTATAATATTTGAGGTTTAGCTGTGTCCTTGTGATATCTTCAGTTACCCAGAAGCCCCAGATCCTGAGGTTGATTTTCACATGATTAATCAGTGCTTGTTTGTTACTAGTACTGTCATTTATGGACAATAAGTTTGACCCCTTATATACAAAGAAAATTCATCGTAGCTCTTCTAATCCGTACCATGGATTTATTCAGGTCCAACAGCATTCTCTTACTCATGGCCAATAGGGTAGTAACTAAATGGAATTAGGAGCCTGCCATTGAGTTCAATTCAATTACCATTGACTGCATTCTTCCCATGTAAAGGCTCTGGGGAACCTTTCTCTTTCTCTCCTTGGTCTGTGAACCCTGCTAACCTTAGCATCATACCTAAAAGTTAAAGGCTTAAACCAGCTATGCTCACAAGAAGATAGATTTGATGGCTAATTTCAGGCACTGAGGTACATTTCTTATTTTAAAGAATTACTGTAGGATCACCAAAGTCAGACCTATTCTAGTTCTGTTTTTCTCTATTTTGCCCTCCTTTTTTTTTTTTTTCCTCCAGGGTTATTGCTGGGCTCGGTGCATGCACCAGGAATCCACCGCTCCTGGAGGCCATTTTTCCCCCCTTTTGTTGCCCTTGTTGTTGTAGCCTCCTTGTGGTTATTATTATTACCATTGTTGATGTTGTTCATTGTTGGATAGGACAGAGAGAAATGGAGAGAGGAGGGGAAGACAGAAAGGGGGAAAGAAAGACAGACACCTGCAGACCTGCTTCACCGCCTGTGAAGGGACCTGCCTGCAGGTGGGGAGCCGGGGGCTCGAACCGGGATCCTTATGCCGGTCCCTGTGCTTTGCGCCATGTGCGCTTAACCCACTGCGCCACTGCCCAACCCCCTATTTTGCCCTCCTTTATACCCCCCCATTCACTCAATAAGTGTTTGTTACATAAAGGATACAAGTATAAGCAAAACCAAGTTCCTGCCTTAGACATAGTAGTACTTCTGATCATTTCTTTAGTCATGCATTCTAAGCACTTATTTTTATTCATGGGACTTTTTTTTATAGAGAACATTCATATCCTTTCCATTATTTTTTCATTGTTAACTACTCCAGTGTATCAAAGTAGTTAGCATTTTTCAAATTAAGAAAACAACTCATGACCCTTTCTCCCTCTCCCCGTCCCCCGCCCTTTTCCAGGGCTTCACTTCACGCTGACTTTAATTATTATAGAAGAGAAACAAAGGGGAAGAGGGAGAAAGAGACAGCATATAGCACCAAAGCTTCCCTCAGTGCTGTGAGAGCCAGGGTTTGAACCAAGAGCCCAGCCTTCTCTTTATCATAGGTGTCTTACTCTGTTAGGGAAACTTCAGTCTGTTAGCCAGTCACCCCCAAACAAGGGACAAATCTGAAGTGCTATAAGATCACCGGATATATATAGCTCGTGGAAGGATTCCTGATGGGCATGGGATCCAGGTCTGAGGTTGAAGCGTGAGTGATGAGGTTTCACTAGATACAGAGATGTAGTCATGTATTTTTTATGTTTCTTATTATTCTTGGTTCAATCTCCAGCACCACCATATGCCAGAGCTTAGCAGTGCTCTGGTCACTCACTTACCCGTCTCTCGTTTTCACTCATAATAAATAAGTAAATAACTTTTTTTAAAGAAAGTATTGAGAGACTGGTCTGTGTGAGCTCAAAGGCTGTTTTCCCCTCACTCTCCACTGTCTCCAGTGGTGGTGCTTTGAAAAAAGTTGACTTCATCCTGCAGGATACATCTGTCAGAAGTGTATCAAAATGTTTTCCTATCTTAAATAATTTAACTCAGAATATAATAATGTAAGTATTTTGACATGAAAATGTTACATACTGTGATATATCCACTTATCTTAAAACAGACGTCTTTAAAAGAAAGAAGTATGGCAAGACAAAACAAAACAGAAAGAGGAATTAAAAGAGATGAATGACAGACAGAGGTAGTTTTATTTAGAAGATAAAAATAAAATCCTATTAGCATTATGACCATCAAGTATAAAAATGTTTTACTTAGAGCATGTTTTTTTTTCACTATCATCATGATGAAGTTTAAACATATGTAGGACCTGTTTCTGAAGAAATGTCTGCTACTAAAATGGTTTCTATGCCATTGTTTTATACTACATATTGTCTAACACGCACACACATGTTGATTCTAAAAAAAGTCAGCAAAATCCAAGATAGGAGGAAGAAAATGAACCTGAGCCTGTCTTCAGGGAATTACTCCACAGAGCATACTCTGGTCTGTCTGAGTAAAGACTTTATCACTTTTAACAAACATACCACAGTAAATTTATTAGTATGCTACAAAGAATTTTTCAAAATAATTAAGACTAAACTATACTTGTCAAAATAAATGAATGAAATACAATTTTGAATCATCTTTCTTCACTTATTGCTCATTTGCATAATTCAGTAACTTACACAGGAGTCTTTCAGTCACTGGTGTGAATTAGCAAGATTCTGCTATTCCTTGTATGACGGGTGGGAATTATGCTACTATGCAATTAGCTATTCCAGGCATGGTTGAACGGGAAACACCAAAGGGCACGGCAGAATCTAAAGAGACAAGGCAGGGAATCTAAAGACAAGAGACAATCAAAGACACCCAACAAACTCAAGCTGGTAGACCACAGGGAATTTTGAATGAAGCCTCTTAATTTATTTTGAGAATAAGAAATCAGTAGTATGAGAGAAATCTCAACAAGATTAGCTGACTAAGCCTACTTAAAAAAATATCTCTATAGTGCATGGTGCGCCAGGTTAACCACTCCTGTTTGTTAGTCTGTATACAGCTCAACAAATAGCCGGCAAAGCCTTTCATGGTTATATAGTGGCTTTCCATTGAGATTTTTCACTCTTTGAAGGAGGTCGTTTATGCCAATGAAATCTGCAGTTGCAAATTGCTTTTTCTATATGTGAGAGGTCATTCCTTTCACAGCAGACTTGCTCATCTCTTTTATAGAGGTTTTGTTATTTTTCTATTTCTCCCAAAGGAATGATAGGAATCCTCTCTCGCACACACACCCCCATCTAACTTTGCATCCAGATCTTTTTCCTCCAGCTCTGTGAGACTTTTGTGTGCTGATCTTTGGGAACAAAACAAGCTGCTAGCAGCAGCCTTTAGTCCTGAATCAGGAAACTTTTTTTTCCTTCTTTCAATCTGAAATATCATCTCTTTAGATTTGCCTGTTTCTCCAAATTCTAAGGAAATATATATATTTCTCATTGCAGCAGTGTGTTACTGGGAAAAGTTAGGGTATGTGGGGGAAGCCTTAGAAGCAGTGTTCTGAAAATTGTCATTTTTTTTATTTTGGCTCCCAAATAGTATAAGCTCACAGAACTGGAGGAATACAGAAGTGAAGGGATAGATTTAAGGGCTAGCTATGAAAACCTAGCTTCTGATCCCATTACTAAAGTGGAGGGAAAATGATATGTCATTTGCCTAAGCTTATGAAGAATTGTACAAACATTCTTAGGATTTAGTCTGTAGTGTTCAAGAGTGTTTGGAAGAAGAGATTTCAGGCACTTGGTGTGAGCACTCTGTAAATACTTGTCATTTTGTCCCTTCTCTTCTTCAGCTAGCATCTGTTAAAACACCAAGGATCCTGACCTGGCCTCCTGTAAGGCAGGATAGAGTAGTGGCTAAAAGTTTACGTTCAGGCTGTGTTCTGGAGCCTGAATGACCAGATGAAATTCAGGCTTTCTACCTCTTGCTTAGATAACTAACTTTGGTGCACATGAGTTATCCCAGTGCTGCACACCTACAGCTGCAGTGAGAATAGCAGCTACCTCATGGCCTTCTTAAATGAAACTCTATTTAATATGGGAACAGGATGAGATGCCTAGAAAAATGCCTGGAGGCCAGGCAGTGACTCACCCAGCAGAGTATGCATGTTACTATGGTCTAAGAACCTGGGTTCAAGCCCTCTGTCCCCACATGCAGGAGAGAAGTTTCATGAGCATTGAAGTAGTGCTACTCCAAGTGTCTCTCTTTCTCTCTCTCTCTCTCTCTCTCTCTCTCTCTCTCTCTCACCTTTTAGCAAAAAAAGAAAGAAAAGGAGGAAAATGGCCACCAGGAAGAGTGGAGTTATGTAAGCACCAACCCAACCCTCAGCAATAACCCAGTTGCCAAAAAAAAAAAAGGGGGGGAGTTGGGCGGTAGTGCAGCAGGTTAAGTGCAGGTGGCATAAAGTGCAAGGACCGGCATAAGGATCCCAGTTCTAGCCCCCAGCTCCCCACCTGCAGGGGAGTCGCTTCACAGGCAGTGAAGCAGGTCTGCAGGTGTCTATCTTTCTCTCCCCCTCTCTGTCTTCCCCTCCTCTCTCCATTTCTCTCTGTCCTATCCAACAACAATAGCATCAATAACAACAATAATAAGTACAACAATAAAACAAGGGCAACAAAGGGGAATAAATATTTAAAAAATTAAATGTGCATGACACATAGTAGGCCTGCAATCAATATCATTTTATCACTTCCAACAGTATTGTGTTAATCAGTCCACTATTCTAACACATAGTATTATAGTTATGTATCTGTGGACTGTGTCTTGTTCCTATTTGTACCCCCCAGAATCTAATACAGTACCAGACATGTATTAAATCATCAATTTTCATTTACTAAATGATTTCAGTTTTAAGAGGCATGGTCCTACTCTCAAGGGTCTTAAAATTTCTCTTGATGACTATTTTCCTTTATTATATATTTAAATAGCATTTTATGTCACAAGTATATTAGAAAAAGTGGATTTGGAGAGTCGGGCGGTAGCGCAGCGGGTTAAGCACAGGTGGCGCAAAGTGCAAGGACTGGCGTAATGATCCTGGTTCGAGCCCCCAGCTCCCCACCTGCAGGGGAGTCACTTCATAGGCAGTGAAGCACGTCTGCAGCTGTCTTTCTTTCTCTCCCCCTCTCTGTCTTCCCCATCTCTCTCCATTTCTCTCTGTCCTATCCAACAACAATGACATCAGTAACAACAACAATAATAAAACAAGGGCAACAAAAGGGAATAAATAAATATTTAGAAAAAGAAAAAATAGATTTGATTGTTACTACCAGCACTAATGGAAAAGGTTGAAACACAACTCATTACCATTTTGTCTGGATCTGTCCCTTAAAAATGTTCTGCAAGTCAGGCGGTAGCGCAGCGGGTTAAGCACATGTGGCACAAAGCGCAAGGACCGGCGTGAGGATCTCGGTTCGAGCCCCTAGCTCCCCACCTGTAGGGGAGTCGCTTCACAGGCGGTGAAGCAGGTCTGCTGGTGTCTATCCTTCTCGCCCCCTCTCTGTCTTCCCCTCCTCTCTCTATTTCTCTCTGTCCTATCCAACAACGATGACACCAATAACAACAATAATAACTACAACAAGAAAACAGCAGGGGCAACAAGAGGAAATAAATAAATAAATATTAATTTTTAAAAAAAAAATTAAGTTCTACTAATAGTAAATTATTAGTGTTAACTGTTAGCTATTTCCTAGGGTGGGTGGAATAATAGCTGCATTAGTATGTAGAAAATGAGCCAAGTGAGATTCCCAAACCTCTCTCTCAGCAGATTACTTCTTAGCAGTCAGCATGTATACTTTAATTAATTTTTGTCTTTATTTTTATTTTATTATTATTATTTTTTATTTTACCAGAGCACTGCTCAGCTCTGACTTATGGTGGGGTGGGGGTAGGGGGGTTGAACCTTGGACTTTGGTGCCTCAGGCATGAGAGTCTCTTTGCATCACCATTATGCTATCTACCCCTGCCCTAATTAATTAATTTTTATAAGAGAAAGAGGATGAGAGACTAAGAACAGAACACTGCTCAGCTCTGCCATACATAGTACTAGAGATTGAATCTGGGTCCTCAGGCATGTGAGTCCTTTGCTCTAACATGCTAAGCTATCTCTCTGATGTCTGGGTATATCTTTACACTTCTTAAGATGACAGGAGTCCCGATGCCACCGCTTAAATGTGATTCAGGAGGTCTAGGTTTGGACCCCAGGGACTGTATTTTTAAAAGCCTCTTGGGTAATTCTGATGCACACCCACAGTATTGAGAATCTTAGAGCTAGTGAAACTCTTCAGACTTTAATACTGCTTCTTGTCAAATATGCATTAAGTTTGACTTTGATATAGAAAGGGAGATTGGGTGGCATCTAGATAACAATTTAAATAGACAGTAGAAAGGAAAATGAAGTCAAACACATGAATTATTTCCTAGATAAAGGAATAATTTATGGTGCTATATGAGCTAATATAGCGTCAGAGAATAAAGTGAAGGTGGAAAATACACTAGAGGAAAGCAGGTAAAAAAAACTGTTTAAGGGAAAGTAGGTAGGAAGAAACTGTTATCTGCTAATGAGCAAATTAGAGATGAAGTAAATGTGTTTGAACATAGTTAGTAGTAAAGCACATGTCCTTTACTCACAAAAGCTGCTGTGAAGGTGAGGAGTCCATGAGGACACTAGATGAGTGACTAGGAGGGAACTGAGGTGGAGGCTAATCCAAGCTGGCATCTAGGAGCATCCACGGTTTGGATTTCTGGGACCTTTTCCTCCTGTCCTCTAGTACTTAGCTCTGGCCTAGTTGGCTGGATCTTGGCTGAGAATCCTCCTGTGGCTTTCTGTTGTTGCCTGTGCCAAGGAGTCTGCAGCAGGATGGAGACCTGAAAGCTTTGGAAGGACACTTCTTGGTACCAAGGTCTGAGATTGGTCTTAAACTTGAGTCTGCCAACAGAAGAAAAAGTTAGACTGACCTACTTCCCATCCCAGCCTTAGGATCTTGGAACTAGAAAAGAGTCTTTAGTCAGCCTTGCTTCTGGCTGTAACATTTCAGATCACCCTCTTTTTGCCTAGAAACATTGAGATGGCAGCACCTCCATCATTACCTCCCAATGGTTCATTAACAAATGCTGTGTGGAGTTAGTGCTTTTTAGAAAACTTTATAATAGAAATATAATGCTTTATGGTTACAATTGGGAAATTGCTTTGTCAGATCTTGAGGTTATACAAGTCAAACTAATGTGTTAGTGGCATGAATTAAAGAGTCTGAAAGTTTGCCTCATGTGAGGATTGCCCCTGCCCAGGCCTACTCCTTTGTCTATAGAACTTCTATCTGTGTGATGGTAGTTTGCCATTTGCTCCAGGTTTTTCTGCTGAGTTCTAGTCCTTTAATGCCCTTGCCATCTTTGAATGTCTTTCTTTTTTTTTTAATAACTTTTAATATTTAATATTTTCCCTTTTTGTTGCCCTTTTTTATTGTCGTTGTTAGAACAGAGAAAAATGGAGAGAGGAGGGGATGACAGAGGGGGAGAGAGAGAAAGACACCTGCAGACCTCCTTCACTACCTGTGCAGGTACTGCCTTGCAGGTGGGGAGCCAGGAGCTCAAACCGGTTTCCTTACGCCAGTCCTTGCTGTGCCTCTGCCCAACTCCCAGCCATCTTTGAATTTCTTCTAGCACTCCATGTTTGTGATTTAGTTTGCTGGTCTTTAGTAGAATTCCTAGTGTCTAAAGGTCACTGAAATGATGATCTGATGTCAAAGGGCCTGTTGACCTTCACCAGCTTCTCTGGGACCATCCCATAGCACCCGCACTTAAGCAGAAGCTAGACCAGGCTCACATGTTGATAACAGGCTCTGTTTGCAAGCACAATTGTTATTTTAAACAAATCTTTTATTTATTTATTTTTAGTATCTTTATTTATTGGATCGAGACAGCCAGAAGTCAAAAGAGAAGGGGGTAATAGAGAGTGAGAGAGACAGAGAGACACCTGCAGCACTGCTTTGCCACTCTCAAAGCTTTCCCTCTGCAGTTGGGGGCTGGGGGCTCAAACCCAGGGCCTTGCGCATTGTAACATACGTACTCAACCAGGTGTGCAACCACTGGCCCCTAAATACAATTATTATTAGCGTGTGGGAGGACAGCGAAAAATAGTAAACCCATGAAATCTGAAGACACCTATGTCTTTGGTTTAACTTGCAAGATATAACCTGACCAAGTAATTGTTGTACAGTATAATTGCAGGAGACTGAACAAGTTAGAAAATCTATTCTTGGTTTGCTGCTGACTCACTTTGTGGCATGGGCAAACCATTCTTACTCTTTGATTTAGTTGTCTTATTTGTTTAAAAAAAGGGGGAGGAAATAGCATGTGTTTAAAAAGCACTCCGGGGGGTTGGGCTGTGGCGCAGTGGGTTAAGCGCATGTGGCGCAAAGGACAAGGACTGGCGTAAGGATCCCGGTTCAAGCCCCCGGCTCCCCACCTGCAGGGGAGTTGCTTCATAGGCAGTGAAGCAGGTCTGCAGGTGTCTATCTTTCTCTCCCCCTCTGTCTTCCCCTCCTCTCTCCATTTCTCTCTGTCCTATCCAGCAATGAACAACATCAACAATGGCAGTAATAATAACCACAAGGAGGCTACAACAACAAGGGCAACAAAAAGGGGAAAAAATGGCTTCCAGGAGCGATAGATTCATGGTGCAGGCACCGAGCCCAGCAATAACCCTGGAGGGAAAAAAAAAAAAAAGCACTCTGAGAAATTCCTCTGAAAGGAGGTCTCTAAATGCAAAGTACTATTGTTGTGTTTATTATTATTATTAGTGTTCTGATATGATTTAGTTTTATGCCATGTAATTCACAGATGTTTCAATTCTTCTCATTGACGAATTACAAAACACTTCTGTGTCCTGTTTCAGAGCATTGATAACAGTTTAGTACATCTTTGTTTTAATCCTAGTTAAAATATATGTCCAAAATAGCACTCATTAATAAAATACAATTACCAAATTAAATATATCTATACTACTTTCTATTGTTTTTTTCCTTCTTAAAAACAGTTACCAACAACTACTAAACAAGACCTTTAATTACTGCCAATCTTCTCTTGAAAGTAACAGTGCTTATCATGAGTAGTTTGAACTGTAAGTGGTATTCAGTACACAGTGGGGTTGTAATGCCATTATGAATTGTACCAAGTTACTGATAAATAAATGTGATAAACCATATATTTGTATGAGAAACAGTATTTGAATTGTCAGCTGAATAAAAAGGCTGCAACTGCTGCTTCCTTGGGCTGGGCATATGATAAAAAATAAAACACAGTTAAGTACACTTGGAATAAAAAAGTGTGTGCTTCCATATACAGTACAGAAACCTTTTAAGTTTAATGGGCTTTTGAATGTGCAGAATTGAAATTACTGGGAGAATTAAAAGATTTGCTTTGATTTCTGACATTAAGCCTTCCAAATTAGTACTTTTAAAAAAATATGTGAACTCATTCATCAGTACAGACCTATGGCTTTTATATAAAATATAGTCCTCTAGATTTCCAGTAATTTTTCAGTGGAGTAGCAATAAAAAATACTTTATTTAATTGCAATAAAACTTGAGCATAAAATCATGCATGAATTTTTTTTTCTTTTTCTCCATCTCTGGGCATTTGACTCAAACAAACATATATATTTTTTTAACTTTTCCAAATTTGGGTTATTTGTTTTCCTAAAGCATTTGGAGTCCATGAGTTTCTTAAGTGTTATGTATTAGTAACCTTAGAAATAAGCTTGGGAGTTATGTACCATAGAGTGCATGACTTACCAAGCATGAGACCCTGGGTGCAAGCCATGGCACTGGGGGCAGGGGTTCTTTGGATCATAGAGCAATGCTCTTCATCTCTATTCCTCTCTCTTCTCTATCCCTTTCCCTCTAAATTTAAAGAGAAAATGAAAACTTGGACCTGGGAGACCACTCAGTGGTATCACACATAAACAAGGCTTTGAGTTCATCTCTAAGCATCACTTTAGGGGGACAAAAACAACTTCAGTGTGGGGAGTGCCGATCTATTTAAAATCAGTAGGATGACAAACATAATTTCTGTTTCACCACGAGGCACAGTGAGGAGTCAAAGATGTGCATTTATTTGCCAGCATGTCCTAAGGCCTGGGGCCATGGAGAAGGAAGTATAGCTGCCACAGGAGCCTAGAAACCAGAGTCACTTAGTGGCAGTTGTGGGCCACATATGGTCTCTAAATGTGTTTGAATTTGCTTGGAGAATACTTAACATTTTTAATTAGTTACTAGCTCTTTTTTTTTTTTAAACTGGAGATTTCAGGGGAGTCAGGAGATGGCTCACCTGGCAGAGCAGTCGTTTTACCATGTGCGTGACCCTGTGTTTAAGTCCTCAGCCACCACAGGGGAGAACAATACAAAGGGAAACTGCACAAGTGGTGAAGCAGTGCTGAGGTAGCTCTCTTCCTTTTCTTTGCACCTCCGTCTCTCCCTCCTTTCTTCTCAGCCTTTCATCCTCTGTGAGGAGGGGGAAGTAGTTTACTGGGAATGAGGAATCATGCAGTGAAACCCTGTGTTGAAGGCTGGGGTTGGATAAAAAGACCTGGAGATTTCATGTAAAAAGCTAGAATTCTGAGTTTCTGTTAAAAATTATTACCTAGGACCCAGAAGTTAGCCCAGTGTTAGAGCACAAGACATGCTTATCCGAAGCCCCAGAGGTTCTAGGTTCAGTCATCAGTAACACCCTATACCTGACCTGAGCAGCGCCCTGGGTTCTTCTTCTCTGGAAGCCTCCTTTTTCATCCCCTCTCTAAAGTGTAAGTAAATCTTTTTTTTTGACTCAGTGCCTGCACTATGAATTCACTGCACCTGGCGGCCATTTTTTCCATTTTGTTGTTGTTGTTATTTTATTGTATTGTTGTTATTGCTGTTGTTGTTGGATAGGATGGAGAGATATTGAGAGAGGAAGGGAAGACAGAGAGGGGGAGAGAAAGACACCTGCAGACCTGCTTCACTGCTTGTGAAGCGATCCCCCTGCAGGTGAGAAGTTGGGGCTCAAATCAGGATCCTTGCATCAGTTTTTATGCTTCGCACCATATACACTTAATCTTTTTCTTCTTCTTTTTTTTTAATTTTTTTATATTTATTTTATTTATTTATTCCCTTTTTGTTGCCCTTGTTGTTTTTTTATTGTTGTAGTTATTATTGTTGTTGTCGTTGGATAGGACAGAGAGAAATGGGGAGAGGAGGGGAAGACAGAGAGGAGAGGGAGAGAAAGATAGACACCTGCAGACCTGCTTCACCGCCTGTGAAGCGACTCCCCTGCAGGTGGGGAGCCGGGGTTCGAACTGGGATCCTTATACCTGTCCTTGTGCTTTGCGCCACCTGCGCTTAACCTACTGCGCTACAGCCCGACTCCCCTCCCCCCTTTTTTTTTTAAAGCATCTGGCTATACTAGCGCTACATTCTTAAAATGCTTGAGCTGAGAAACAGCCAGAGCAGTGTAAGCAGAGCATGGGTTCTCCAGTTTGCCATAGCCTATTGCACTCATTCCTCTCACTTTTGTATGGCTATTGTAGTGCATTTGTCTGCAGTTGCACTTATTCTTTTTCTGTATTTATTTATTCAGCTGACACTAGAAAAAATGGTTACAGTGTCCTAATAAATCATATAAAATATAAAATTTACTGGCAACTAACTGTTTTTAGAGTGTGGTGGTAAATGGTGGGAGTTGAGACCAGGGTTTCATTCATATAAAGCATGTGCTCTACTCCCTGAACTCCTCCTCAGCCCCTCAGACTGATCTTGTCATGGCATGATTACATATTCATTTCACCAGTGAGAACAGTACTAGTGAAGTTCATTCATTTGTCCCCATTCACAAGTGCTAAGTAGCAGTATGGTTGAGAAACTGAAATTTTTTTTGCATTTTTAATTGTATCTAATCTTGATTGGTTGGAATTGTAATAATCACATGATTAGTTACTACTTTATTGGACAGCACAGGACTCTAGAGCAATTTTATTTATTACATGGTCTGTGTTTTTAACTCTTAACCTTTGAAAAAGAAAGTTTCTGTAAGGTTTTCTTTAGTTACTGACCCAGTGGCAAGCACCTGATTCCCCCTGAATTCAAGCTTTGCTAGGTTTTTTCCAAGACCAAGCAAACTGACTTGGAGTTGTTTCATTAACCACAGCAGCATTCTTTGTAACAAAATTAGGGATCCTGGATCTTACATTGATATTCATTCAGAGTTCCTAGTCTGGATAAAGAGCATGTTTTGAGATGTGTTCAGACTTCAGAAACATGTAAACAACCAGGACAGCCTTCTTCCTTAGTCTTCTTACTGGTCTAGGATCTAGTGGTGTTTATAGAATCCCAGAGGAAACTTCGGTGGTGGTTTGAGTAGGACCAGTGTAACTTTTTAAAAATGTATTATTAGAGACTTGCCATTGTTTTATAAAATGATCAGATTTCAGGAATATTTTCATACCCACATATGCTGCATGTAAGTCACCATACACACCCCCACCAAAGTTTTGTGTACTTGCCCCCCCCCATACACACACCCTCCATAACCATCTTTGTTCTAAAAGAGGCAGACTGGTTTTTTTATTTTGTTTGTTTTGTTTTGTTTTGTTTGCAAGTTCATTTACTTTAGTCACTTATAACCTCTCCATCAGCTAGCATATATCATTACATCTAAAATCTCGATGGCTTAAGTCACCTCCTGGTCTCAGAGATACTAAAATATAGGGAGAGGGGAGTTGGGCAGTAGCACAGCAGGTTAAGTGCTGGGGGCGCCAAGCACAAGGACCAGCGTAAGGATCTTGGTTCGAGCCCCCAGCTCCCTACCTGCAGGGAAGTCACTTCACAGGCGGTGAAACAGGTCTGCAGGTGTTTTTCTTTCTCACCCCCTCTCTGTCTTCCCCCTCTCTCCATTTCTCTCTGTCCTATCCAACAATGAGGACATCAATAACAACAACAATAATAACTACAATAATAAAAATAATTTAAAAATAAAATATAGGGAGAAAGACCCATTTTAGGATTAGTGAGATGTAGTTTGTTGATGGGCTGGTTTCAGGTTTGACTGGTCAGTTTCTAAACTGGGGGACATCATTGAAATGCAAATATCAGCCTCTACTTTGCCTGTAGTTAATGAAACCCTTCACTTTGTCCCCTTCCTCACTACCTTATGTTGATTATGTTTAATTAATAGACTTTCTGGCAGTTAGGAGTAAGGTTAAGCTTGTGCTTAGTAACAGTTTGATCACTATATTCACGTCCTCTCAACAACCCCCTGTCCCCATAAGTGCAGACATATTTAATTTTCATAAATAGTACCGGAACAAGCTTAACCAATCACCTTGTAGCTCACAGGCAGCTCTGCAGCACTCCTTTTTAGAATACCACATGCTGTAATTCAAATTATCACATTAGCTATCCAAACGCACCATTTGTTTTTAAATACTGGAGTGTTTACCTGAATTTTTCCCCTTTGCATCTTCTCGCCCTACATCACAGGTACATTGTCACTGCAGTGACAGGTTTATTTATGTGCCTTAATGTCCTCACCTTCTGTTATTTTTTAAATGCATCCCTAGGTCACCACAAGGGTGTTTGTGAGCATTTTTTTAAAAATAGTAGTTATTGTAGAATAGGTTTGTGTCTGTTAGTGTCCACGATATGCTCCTGAATCTTTCCCTTTCTTCAGGCTTTAAAATATTTCAACAGTTCCAAACTCGTGCTTTCAATTTTTCTGTACCAGTTTTACTCTGGAAACTGAGTAAGCCTTCTAAAGTCTGAACAACCCTTACAAGACATTTGAAAATCTGACTCTACAAAAGCAGAAGTGTTTCTTGCCAAAATGGAATCTTGCTCCTAAAGGCTACCATTTCAGACACTATGTGAAAAGTTCCCAAATACAAGCCATTCAGGGTTTACACTTCTATATAAAATTCATGCTTGAGTTAGTGAATATCACTTATTATGTAGTAAAAAGGAGTTCTAAGTGCTTTGGTAAAGGTGCTAGTCTAAACTACATAAAATTGCTCACATCTGACCATTTTTGACCTGCAAAAAAAAAATTATGACTCCAGATAGCCCATCTTAACAGTATAGATTAGAACCAATCCAGTTTATAGAAGCTGCTTTTTCTGCTTTTGCTATTTTCTCTTAAATTCCCTCAATTAATACTTTTAATCCAACAACCTTCTCCTTACTATTATCCTTTTGTATTTCTCAGTTAATAACACTTTTTCTCGTGCTCTTCCCTTCTCAACTAATTCCCCAAATCTATTTAGTTTCAGAATGAGTAGCACAAAGAAGACTGGCTGTATAGTACCTCTATGATGCAATCAGTACTTAGTTCTTCAAGTGTTTGACCTGTTTTGAGTTTTTCATTATCCTAAAGGGTTAGTGTCATTGAATACATTTACTGCCCAATAAATAAGCCGCCCTGGCTCCTCACTTCTCAAATGAAAAAAAAAAAAGCAGGAAAAAAAACACTACTTTTTTGTTCTGTGCTGATAGAGGCCATGATATATGGTGTCTTTGTTAGGACATGATTTGACTAAAGCATCTCCAGAGAATAAAATTAGTAAGGATTCCATTTTATAGTCATCTTTTTTCATCCAAACACAAATTAATAAATCCCTACCATTTGTAAATACTTTATTGTCTTTGCCTCAAAAAAGAAATGACATGTATTTCATTTTATTAGAAGTAATAGAGATATCAGTTATTACTTGATTTGAAACTCTAAAATTTGTACCAGTTGTATTGTTGTCCATTTGTATCTGTAATTTCCAGAAGCATATAAAGACTGTTGGTATATTAAAACTCATCTATATATTATTATTATTATAGTAAAACTGATCTACATATTATTAATTTACCGTTTTATTTTTAAGACCGGTCTAAAAAAAAAACGATAGCTGGTAATGTAAGGTAAATACAAAAATGAAAATTTTACATCCCTTTTGAACTGCTTACCTCTTTACATGCTACTCTTTGCAATAATCTACTAAGTAATGTTAGTTTACAGATACAAAGCTAAAGTTGACTTGGGTTACTTTCTGATGGAGGCTCTGCTAAGCATCTGCTAGGTAACCTGAGGACACAGGATAATATAGTAACAGAATTCGTAAAATATGTCACCCCACAGTAGCGATGGAGATCAGAAAATGTGTTCAGGGGCCAGGCGGTGGCTCACCTGGTTAAGCACTCACATTACAGTGCACAAGGACCCAGGTTCAAGCCCCTGGTCACCACCTGCATGGGGACAGTTTCACATTTGGTGGAGCAGGGCTGCAGGTGTGTCTGTTTCTCTCCGTCTCTATCTCCCTCTCCTATCTCAGTTTCTCTCTGTATCTATCCAATAATAAATAAACAAATAAATATTCTTTAAATGTGTTCAAAGATCTGGGAGGTGGCACAGTGACTAGAGCTTGAGACTTAAAAGCATGAGATCCTGAGTTCATACCTCAGCATCACATGTGCTTAAGTGATGCTCTGGTGTTTCCTCTCTCTCTCTCTCTCTCTCTCTCTCTCTCTCTCTCCTCCCCCCATTAAAAAAATCTTTTTAATGTGTTCAGAAGCTGGAAGATAGGGTGGGGGTATAGCATATGGACTTTCATGCCTGAGCCTCTCAAGTCCCGGGTTCAATCCCCCACACCGCCATAAGCCTGAGCTGAGCAGTGCTCTGGTAAAAGAAAGGAAAAAATAAAAGGAAAAAAAAAAGCTGGGAGATAACTCAGCAGATAAAGCACAGTTTTTAATATACTTGAGGCCCTGGGTTAGATCCCCAGAACACATGAAAGTACTGTGGACAGCACCAAAGGAGTTCCACTGGTGGAGTAGTGCTTTGGTATCTCTCCTCCCCCTCTCCCTTAAAGAAAGAATTAAAATGTGTACAAGGGAATCCACTCAATGATATCATGTATACACAAGTCCCTGGTGCCACATTAAAAAAATGTGTTCATATATAAATTTTTGCTGGGTAGCAGTAATCAGTGCTGGAGAACCCTCCACATCAGTTCCAAGTGCCCTGTTGTTTCAAAGTGTCAGAAATAAGACCTTTTGATTCTCGTTTTCTCTTGATATCATGCGAAAAATGTCTGACTTCTTTAAAATTAAATATAGATTTTGATGAAATATTGCTTTTGTTTGTACTTGAGTGTGAAGCTTGAATTTTTTTCTGAGGAAGAAATTGTGTTTTAATTTTTAAGTACATTAAGGATTTCTGGTTGTAGTAGGAAATATTAATGCCTTTAAAAATCTGACTGTTGCTAGATTCACATTTGCTTTTCTGTGTTTTGTGAACAACTGATCAAATTAGATTCGTCACTCTTGGGTTGTGGTGATTTGAAATTGAAATGGAATATATTAAAGCAGCCAACCACACTGATTACATTGCAAGCCTCATTTAATTTCATGCATTCACACATTACAGTGAAAGGCAGCTTTTTTTAATGCGTGATTGTGACTATCACTTGAGCAACTCCAAAGGTCATCTGTAATGGGTGCATAATTTGTTAGTGTTAGATATCTGATTTATGGTAGGTGTTCCTCAGCCTGATTTGTACTAGTAGTAAATATGGCGAGCCTCAAAAGTCAAATCTGTAAGAAGTTCAGCCTGTCACATTTGGTGGTATTGTCTTATTCCTCATTGGTCAGTAGACCACAGTAAATCACAGAATAGCTGTCATCCTTAGAAAGGAGAAAGTACCAGTACTGTGCCCCCATCACACGGGTTAAATGAGCTATTCTTCTTAAGAGGGCAGCTTGGCCCAGGTGAAAGTGCTAAGAATATTACCAGCTCAGCTAACAGCACTTGCTTGCAACTACTTGAGCCTTAATCCTAAAAAACGACTATAAAAGGACATTTTTCAGTTTCATAAGACCAGGAACATTTATTTGCTCTGCTTTCCTTCTTTCTCTCCTCCTTCCTTCCTTTCTTTCGCTTTTGTTTGAGAGTTCTGACTTTGTTTACTCTGTGCCATGTGTGTAACAAGAAAATAATAGTTGATGTGACCATTAACAATTTGTATACATACATATATATATAGTATTTTCATGAGTCAGAGAGACCAGCTTGCTGCCCAGCCCTGGCTTATTATGGTGCTGGAATTGAACCTGTCACCTCAGACCTCACTATTGGCTTTTTTTTTTTTTAAATAAGGACTCATTCATTTATTTATTTTATGAGAGAGACATGTTGCAAGTCCTGCAGTCTATTCTCTGAGCCATCTTGCCCACCCCATGTTACAACATGGAACGGCCTTAAATGCATGAATGGTCATAGGCAGCCCTCATTGTTCCTAACTTGGTCACAAGTAGGAGCTAGCAGTATTCTTTTTTTAAATTTTTTATTTAGTTTCCCTTTTTGTTACCCTTGTTGTTGTAGTTATTATTGTTGTTGATGATGATGTCATCGTTGTTGGATAGGAGAGAGAGAAATGGAGAGAGGAGGGGAAGACAGAGGGGGAGAGAAAGATAGACACCTGCAGTCCTGCTCCACCGCCTGTGAAGCGACCCCCCTGCAGGTGGGGAGCTGGGGCTAGAACCCAGATCCTTATGCCGGTCCTTGGGCTTCGCGCCACCTGCACTTAACCCTCTGCACTACCGCCCGACTCCCGCTAGTAGTATTCTATAGAGAAAAGGCTGTTTAGTATTTTATGGGAATTTGGCTGCTTCGTTTTAGAATTCAGACTTTTGTTGATGCCAGAGATAGACTTAAACATTTTGATTTGACTTTACTTGTCATTTGGAAATTCATCAGAGTATTGTAGACCTATTCTATATATATATATATATAATTATTGACAAGATTGTAGGGTAAGAGGGGTACATTCCATACAGTTCCCACCACCAGAGTTCCATATCCCATCCCATCCATTGAAAGGTTCCCTATTCTTTATCTCTCTGGGAGTATTGACCCAGGATCATTATGGGGTGCAGAAGATGAGAGGTCTGGCTTCTGTAATTGCTTCTCCACTGGACATGGGCATTGGCAGGTCGATCCATACCCCTAGCCTGTTTCTATCTTTCCCTAGTCGGGTAGGACCCCAGAGAGGTGGGGTTACAGGACACATTGGTGAGGACATCTGCCCAGGGAAGTCAGGTTGGCATCATGGTAGCAACTGCAACTTGGTGGCTGAAAAGCATTAAGATATAAAACAGAACAAACTGTTTAATAATCAGGAACTTAAAGGTAAGAATATAGCAGACGAGATTTGGGGTCTCCATTTTGGAAAAAGCTAGGAAGTCTATGTTAGGTATATTCCAAGGGGCCCATGACTTTATGTAGGCCTATTCTTATTGCCCTTAATCAGCCAGTGTTTTTTTTTTTTTCCAGCTTTCAGTAGAGACACCTAAACTATTTTTAAATGGCACTATTATTGAAATTCCTGCAAGGAAGGACACATCAAATATTCTGCTCAATGCCTCTTTTTTTTTCATTTGGAGGAATTTTTTGATATTTTATTTATTTGACTTACTAGGTAGAGACAGAAATCAAGGGAAGGGGGGGATAAAGATTGAGAAAGGAAAGAGAGACACCTGCAACAGTACTTTCCCCCTCATAGTTACCTTTTTTTCCTTTTGGTAAGAACACATGATACCTACCCCTGTCATAAATTTCAGTTACAAAGCACAGTGGCAGCAAATAAAGGTATCACCTCCCTAGACCATGTTCATCTGAAAGTTTATGCCTTTTCCCCCTACTTCCCTCAGCCCCTGGCAACCACTTTCTACTTTCTGTTTCTGTGAGTTTGTGCTTTCCTTTTTTTTCTTTTTAAGAATCCACATATAAGTGATATCATGCACCACTAGTGTGTTTCTATCTGTAACTTTGCACAATGTCCTCAAAGTCTGTCCATGTAGTCACAAACAACAGTGTTTGCTTCTTTCTTGTGGCTGAATATCACTCCATTTTATGTATACAATATCTTTACCCATTAATAAACACTCAAATTGCTTCCTTGCCATGGCTATTGTGAATAATAAAAACTTTTTATATATGACTCGAGATTTCCTAGCAAAGTAACTCTATTGTTTGAAGCAAAACAGACTTTGTAGACTAGTTAGGGAAAGAAATATAATGGAAACATCATGACTTGTTTAAGAGCAGCGATCTCAGTATCATTGTCGCTTCACTAGTATTTCTAGAGGAACCAAAGTTTCCCTGGCCAAAGAAGTTTAGAAACTGCTACATTCACCTTGTTATTAATTTCTCCAAAGATTTATTTAATGAGAGAGAACACACAAGAGAACAACAGAGACTAGAGTCTCTTGGTCATATCTGTGACTAGCATCAAACCCGGAATCTCACTCATGCAAAGCCTGTGCTATGCTCCCTGACCACCTCCCAGGTACCCCTTTGTTGTTGTCAGTGCACATCAGTATAGTTAAGAATTAAAGACACCCTTCAGTAGAGATCAACTTAATGTTTCAAGTCAACTCACTCACACATTATCTGGTTGCAAAACATAGTTGAGAAATACTAGAAAAGAATTTTAGCAAATAGTCATTATCTTTTAACCTTCATTAGTAAATAGAAAAAATGGCTCACCCTGGCTCCCCACCTGCGGGGAGGGGGGTCACCTCACAAGTGGTGAAGCAGGTCTGCTGGTGTGTATTTTCTTCTCCCCCCTCTCTATCTTCCCCTCCTCTCTCAATTTCTCTCTTTTATCCAACAACAGCAATAACAACAATAACAAGGGCAACTAAATAGGGGGAAAACGCAAGCCCCTACTGAGCTAAGTCAACAAAATTGTTATTGAACACCTATTATATGTTTATGACAAATGAGCCATATGAGAAACAAGTGAACATGTGGGAAAGTTCTGATTGCCTGGAGCTCCCTATGAAAAGCCCCCTAAAGTATGGGAGAAGTACAAAAGGGGACTAAGAATTTAGGCCAAAATAAGGAAGACCCCCCCAAAAAAAAGGGAAGCCAAGAGAAAAATATGTGAGAACCATGATGTTAATTTGTGAGGAAGTTTGTTGGTGGGTGTGGTGTGGGATTACGTCCCTGTAACTTTAGAATCTTATAAACTACTATTAAATCACTAAGAAAATTTGTTTAAAAAGAGAAGTCAAGAGGCAGCCACTAGTGAGAATTAGTCTCCTACTTGGCTAGTTTCCTCCCTTCCTTCCCCCAAAACTCTCCTTGTCTACTAAGATTGTTAGGGGGCTATTTGCTTTCCTCGTTTTTCATTCACTTTTTGTTTAGTTCACTTAATTTTATCTGTTTATGAGGGAAGAGTTAATCATTTACAGTACAGTTGTTGATACAGGTACAGTTTCTTTCCTCCTCATGATAGATGTCTGCAAATTTTCTCATCCCTAGTTTAGGCCCTTTTCCACTATTGTACATAGCTCACTTTTTTTTTTTTTTTTACACCAGAGCACTGTTAAGTTCTGGCTTATGGTGGTGCGGGGGATTGAACATGGGACTTTGGAGCCTCAGGCATGAGAGTCTGTTTGCATAACCATTATGCTATCTACCCTCCGCCCAGCTCACTTTTTTTTTTCTGCAATGCTGAGGAGTGAAAACTGGGCTGAGTGGCCTCCCCAGCCCAATTTTTATTCTAAATTGTTAGATAGGTAGAAAAAGACAGACAGAGGAAGAAACACCAAAGCATCACTCCATCATCCATGGTATTCCCATGTAGTACCAGGATGAAGTACACTTCTGCAGAAAATGTGTAATGCATAAGGAGATGATGTAGTAATATGGATTGACTCCAGTAAGTAAATAAATAAATGCAGACAGACAGATTTCAGGTCTGTGCAATCAGTGTAATCTACCCCATAATAATGCATATGTATATTGACTTAGAGAAAAGCTGACAGAAAAAGTTAGCAATCCTCTTTCTAACTTTTATAATTATGCAACTTTTATAATTGGCAAGGGGGGAAGGTGTGCTTGAAAGCTCTGGTCCTTGTGCTTTGCACCACGTGCGCTTAACCTGCTGCACTACTGTCCAGCTCCCTGTTTTTTGGTTTTCTTTTGCCTCCAGGGTTATTGCTGGGGCTCGGTGCCTGCACCATGAATCCTCTACTCCTGGAGGCCATTTTTCCCTTTTGTTGCCCATATTATTTATTATTGTTGTTGTTGTTGTTGTTATTGCATAGGACAGAGAGAAAACGAAAGAGGAGGGGAAGACAGAGGGGGGAGAGAAAGATAGATACCTGCAGACATGCTTCACCACTTGTGAAGCGACCCCTCTGCAGGCGGGGGTCCACGGGCTCAAACCTGGATCCTTGGGCCAGTCCTTACGCTTTGTGCTATGTGCGCTTAACCCGTTGCGCTACCCACCCAGCCCCCAGAGCTGTTGTTTTTTTTTTTTACAGTATAATGGTTATGCATTTTTTAATTTAATTTTTTATTTATAAAAAGGAAACATTGACAAAACCATAAGATAAGAGGGGTACAGCTTTGCACAGTTCCCACCACCAGACCTCCATATACCATCCCCTGCACTTACAGCTTTCCTATTCTTTAACCCTCTGGGAGTTTGGACCCAAGATCATTGTGGGATGCAGAAGGTTGAAGGTCTGGCTTCTGTAATTGCTTCCGCGCTGAACATGGGCATTGACAAGTGATCCATACTCCCAGCCTGTCTCTCTCCTTCCCTAGTGGGGAAGGGCTCTGGGGAATTTGAGCTCAAGGACACATTGGTGGGGTTGTCATTCCAGGGAAGTCTGGTCCGCATCATGCTGGCATCTGGAGCCTGGTGGCTGAAAAGAGAGTTAATATACAAAGCCAAACAAATTGTTGAACAATCATGAACCTAAAGGCTGGAATAGTGTAGATGAAGTGTTGGGGGGGGGTCCTCCATTTTGTAGACAGCTAGTAGGCATATTTTAGTTATATTTCAAAGGGCCTGTAGCTAAACTAGTGGAGGTTTGTTTGTTTGTTTTTGCCTGAGCCTGAAATCTGGTATGCAGGTGGATCCTAATTATTGTCTGGGGAGATGATGTCATGGCAGGGAAAAGGACCGGAAAGCTGGATCAGGGAAGAGAGTAGCTCCCTAATATGGGAAAGGGGTATAAATATTACTGTAAACCCCATCAATTTGATGTGATCTGGGGCCTGGGCTGATTTCTTTATGAACATAGTTTTTCCTTTGTCAGAGAAGTGGAGTATTTTACATGTTCTAAGAACCACCTCCTCCCATGGCAGAACTGTAAGCTCAGGATTAGTTTGCCTTATGCCATGTCTGCACTTCTCCCCCATCTTGTATATGCTGCCTGCCTCCCTCCCAAACTCTAAAATAAGGAAAAGCCTCTATTTGTACTTTCCAATAATAAATAAGAGATTCTCCTTATTGGGGTGATTGTGCCACTCTAAGGTTGTCTGTAATGTCAGACCTAACTTGCATTGTTTTATGCTGAAGAAATGTCTGGCCTGGCCAGGCAGATGATGGCTTACATTTGGAACAGGGATACTTCCCTACTTTCCTAAGATTATAAATACACAAAACTGCCTTGAAGGATGTGCCTAAAAGCACACTGTCTTCCCTTGGGATGACCGAGCAGAGTGAGAAGGGGACTCCTTTCCTCTGCTTCTCCTCCCCAAATAAACAGGGCTGTCCACTCCTCACCCAGACTCCTCCTGGACATCTTTGCAGCCCTTCAACAGAGCTTCATCATCTCAGATGCCCTGTAACTCTTAACCTGGGAACTTTTCCCAAAACATCCCAGGAGATCAGGCAGCAGCTTAATGCTAGCCTGCAACCGCAAGTGAACACCACTGCTCTCAAAGTCTTTCCCACCTTGTTTGTCACAGAGCTTGCTTGTTGACTGAAGGTCAGGGAAGAGCTACGCACTCACTGTGTGTCCTGAAAAACGCCCTGTGTCCCACCCACTGACAGCTGTTACTTAATTGATTGGCTAAGTGTCAGGCACTCTGTTCTGTCTCTATTGTATATTATCTTTACATTTTTACTACATCTTTCTATATATTATATTTACTTTTTGTGCTTACCTTACTGTACTGTGTTTAATTTTAACTACAAAAATAGATCTTATGTGGTCCTGGAGGTGGCGCAGTGGATAAAGCAGTGCACTGTCAAGCCTGAGGTCCTGAGTTCAATCCCTGAGAGCACATGTACCAGAGTGGTGTCTGGCTCTTTCTGTCTTCCTATCTCTCTCATTAATAAATAAATAAAATCTTTAAAAATATTTAGGTCTTATTACCACTGCTCAGAGAGGTAAAGGAAATGCCTTAAAGATTAGTGATGTGGTCAAAAACCACACAGCTTATAGTAAATGAGTGGAAAGAGTTGATGGTGATACTGATCACATCTTTGCACAAGAACAAAGAAGAAAAAACTGTTAGAAAAAGTTTGACTGTGTACTAATTACAATCAATTATACCAACAGTTTACCATTTGTGCCTAATTACAATATAGCACAATAATGATTATGATTATAAATACCATTAAACAGATATCATATTAGCTCGGGCAAATTTCTTTTGATTACAGAATAGCTTAAATCTTTATTATAAATAGGTGTGGGATGAATAGCTAATAATCATAGCTAATATTTTATTGAGTGTTTACTACACATTAGATATCAGTATTTTATGTACATTTCAATTAACCATGTAATAAACAAAACTCTTGATATGTACTGTGATTAATTTTCCTAGTTCTATTCAGATATGATTGACATTTAATAGTATATAAATTGAAGCTATGCATCATGGTTTGGTGTATCTACTGTGAGATAATGACCACAATAAGTTTAGCTAAGTCATCATCTCACAGTGACTTTTTTTTCCCTTTCTTGTGATGAGAACTGTGAAGATCCACTCTCTTAGCAACTTTCAAGCGCACAGTACAGTATTGTTAGTAGAAGAAAGCAGCCACACCCAGGAGAGATTGGGTAGCTTACCTGGCAAGTAGCATACCCAGTTGTGTTAGACTCAGAAGACTCCCCTCCCCCCCTTTTTTTTTGCCTCCAGGGTTATCACTGGGGTTAGATGCTGGCACTAGGAATCCACTGCTCAGGTTAAATAAGATATCTCATGTGCAAAGTTGAAAGCAAATAAATGCAGCTTACTTGACTCAAAGCAATACATTTACAGTAATACAGAACTTTGATTTGTAGTCACATAAGAACTCTATAGAGCCTTCTCAAAAACTGAAACAGAAATTTGATGTATTATTTATTGTTAGCAATATCCCATCTGTAACCAAACTAATAATTCCTTGCCAGTCTTTTTTTTTTTTTTTTTTTGGCAGAATAGAACTCTTTCAAATCACTAAAACCCTCATGATCTAAAAGATTTGATAATTGAAAGAACATGTACTGCTGTTGCTTTTTGGATATGCCCTAGGTACTAATTGGATCAAGTTTGTTCTGTATTACAGTCTAATTCAGGGTTTGTATACTCAAACCCCTTCAAGGATCAAATGTCAGGGTGTCAGATTATAGGAGGTGTTAATGGTGAGAGCTGGGGACCACATGTCCCTACCCAAAGACTTTTTTTTTTAATTGAATACCATTCACTTGACAGAACACACGTTCTTTTATTTACTTTGTTGCCCTTGTTGTTTATTGTTGTAATTATTGTTGTTGTTGATGTGTCATCATTGAATAGGACAGAGAGAAATGGAGAGAGGAAGGGAAGACAGAGGGGGCGAGAAAGATAGACACCTGCAGACCTGCTTCACCACCTGTGAAATGACTCCCCTGCAGGTGGGGAGCCAGGGGCTTGAACGGGTATCCTTACGTCTTTCTTTCTTTTTTCTTTTTTCTTTTTTTTCCTTTTGCCTCCAGGGTTATCGCTGGAGGCCATTTCCCCCATTTTTTGTTGCCCTTGTTGGCTATTGTTATTGCTGTTGTTGTTGTTGTCAGATAGGGCATAAAGAAATCAAGAAAAGGGGAGAGAAAGACACCTGTTTCACTGCTTATGACGTGACCCCCCTGCAGGTGGGGGGGGGCTCGAACTGGGATCCTTACACCCATCCTTGCGATTCGCACTATGTGCACTTAACCTGCTGTGCTACTGCCCGGCTCCCTTTCCTCAGCTTTTTGAAGGCTTTAGTTCAGCAGTCTGGGCTTTAAACCTTGAATGCTAGCCTTGCCTGGTTTCTTTCCAATGCCACTTAATGGAAAGTCCCTTCCAAGTTCCTTAGCACACAGCTGCTCTAAATGTACCTGAGATATATTCTCATTTTCTAGGAGAAGTGGGGAGTGAGTAATATGCCAGTGCCACTAGCTACCCCATCATCTGAAAGCAAGTTTAATAGAGAATTCCATTTGGACCTTCTATGCCTCCCATCTGGCCTGTTGTATGTTTTATTTACCCTTGAGGTGTATCAAGTCTTTCTTTTATGATCATGAACACTACCTGGATGGTTTCGACATCAAGAGTTCCAGAATACATTTTGAAGGGCAATAGTCATCTGAGTGAATGTTTGTAAGAGCAGCTAAGTAATGTAGCCGAGTCTGACAGTGATCATTTCTTCACTCCTGCCCCACTTTTGTAAACAAATCCACTTAGGGTGTTCCTCAGTGGTAGTGAATCAAAAGGATGATCTCCCAAAAAAGAGATTGACAGCTTTAATTTGTCTGATCAGTGCAATCATAGTCCATGTTAAATTCAAAATACTTGTCCAATCAAGGATTCAATATAGAAAAGAGGCAGTAACAAGCATGCTGCACGCTGTAATAAAGAAATCTGTTGATTGAAAACAGTTTGTATATTTTGGAAATGATAGGGAATGTAATTGGTAAGAAAGAAAAGGATAGGGCTTCATAAATAATGGGAAATAGAGCATATTTCTTGCTGATAATACTAACTCAATAACATTTTGATGTTGGATTTTTGTGTGCCAGAAAATAAGAAAGGTGGGCCCTTTCTTGTTCCTCTAAATGTCATGATTGATGGAATGACCTTTTTTCCTTTCTGTTTTCATGGAGAGCAACTTGAAAAGATTGACTCTGAGGCCAACAGCGGGTGATATGCTTTTGAATGAATTTGAATGTGTTTCAGAACTTTCACCAAGCATCTTTCCTTTGTTTTCTCACGGTTGAATGGTTGAGCATTACATAATACAGAGATGCAGCTTTAAAATAATAATAAATTATTGTTGTTTTTGTTGGGACTTCTCTCCTGCTTGATTCTACTCCTCCCTGTAGACCCCCTTTTTTTTTAAATAGAGGGTAGTAGGAGAGAAAGAAAGAGACACCACAACACTTCTCTACCACTTGTGAAGCTTCTCTTATACATGCGCTTCCATTTGATAACCAGGTAACTCAGGTCTTCACTCATGGTAAAGCATGCTAACTACTTAAGATAACTACTAGGTGAGTTATCTCAAGTTACAAGTACTACATAGATGTATTGATCCTCTGTCCCCTGCATCCCCACTCCTCTCCTCCCAGAGATTTCCTGGACAGTTCAGTGGGAGTCCTGAGCACATGTTCCTACATGTATCTATCAGGATGGAGATTCATATGTAGATGGGGAAGGGTGCTGTGACATTAAGAAGCTGAATTTTGGCAACTGGGGAAATGGCTTGGCAAGTAGAGCACATACTTGCAAATCTGAGATCCAAGTTCAATTCCAGCACTGTACGTGACCAGAACAACAGTGCTATGCATTTCCCCCCCCCCCCCACACACACACACACCTGGCAGGCTAATAATTGTAACTTTTCCCTAAAACCAGTTGTGTGGACCCCACAGACTGTCTAGCAAGCACCACCCCATCCTTGAGCAACTCTTCATTTATTTGGCCCGGGTCTAGCTTTTCACTATCTAAAAAATAAAACCTTTAATAATTGGAACTTCTACCTAAACTAAATGTCCTTACCAGCACCTCCACCTGTCTCCTGTTATACTTACCTTTACTCCTGTTTTTTAGTCCCTTTCTCCATTAATTTCAAATCCTATATTTAGACTTAGCACTAGCAATCTCATTCCATACAAAAATCCACTATTCAGTAAGTTCAAACTAGAAATTTTCACTGTGCAATAACGGTGGGTGTCCATAATGATAGAATACTAGCTGATTCATAAAGGAGAGTGTAAAGAATATAATTGTGCTATTAATATATGCCATTGTATTAGCATTCTAAAAATTGGTCAACAATTCTTTACTACCTTTCCATTAGCCATCATATTGAGGTAACCAAAAGCCCCAGTTGCCTGCATGTAGTCTAAATAAACTGGATTTTACTGTATACAAAGGGAAACCACTAATACAAGTGCCACATTTGCATATATTATCAAATAATCACATTTGCTATAAGAAGAATCCATTTTCTTGGTAAGATCCTTTTGTGTGAAACTGTATTTCTCCCTCTCCAAGCATCTAGCAATGGGACACTTTTTTACTGAATGCTTTTTACTCCAAGTTCACCTAACTTTCCCTTCTACTGAGTTTCTTTAAGCATGTAGTGAACATCTCCCTGCCAGATCTTCCTTAGTCTAAAAGACAAATAAGGTAGTGACCTTTTTCTTTTTTTTTTTCCCTCCAGGGTTATTGCTGGGCTCGGTGTCTGCACCATGAATCCACCGCTCCTGGAGGCCATTTTTCCCCCTTTTTGTTGCCCTAGTTGTTGCAGCCTCATTGCGGTTATTATTGCCATTGTTGACGTTGCTTTGTTGTTGGATAGGACAGAGAGAAATGGAGAGAGGAGGGGAAGACAGAGAGAGAGGGGAGAGAAAGATAGACACCTGCAGACCTGCTTCACCGCCCCGTGAAGCGACTCCCCTGCAGGTGGGGAGCCGGGGGCTCGAACCGGGATCCTTACTCCGGTCCCTGCGCTTTGCGCCACGTGCGCTTAACCCACTGCGCCACCGCCCGACTCCCAGTGAACTTTTTCTATAAGAATTCATACTCTGATGTGAGGAGAAAGCTCTCGGGGGAGAGAGGTCTTATTTCAACTGTTGGCAGGATGATTTCTATTCTGCGCGCAGCAAAGTGTGCTAGTGATGAAGGGCACCCTGAAGGCAGGGAGGCTTGAAGAGCTGGAACTGACCCCTGCAGAGGAAAGACACACCAAAATGCTTAAATCGGAGACATACAGGTAATCGAAAGAGCACTAGTGAAACATATGAAGTGCAATAAACACACAAAAGTGGTTCTTGGAGTATTTACATTATCTTCAGTGCAGGCTTTTTCCCAATAACCTTTTAAAAGGCCACTTTGAGAGGTTGGTTAAGATGAATCTGATTCTGTTAAAACCACTAAACCTAGCAAATAGCAGCAGCACTTGTCCCACTGAAGTAAACGGGCACCACCCACAAGGGCCCTGTGTCCGGCCTGTGAAAGACAGAAGAGTTGGCCTTGAAGTGCAAGCATCAGAAACTCATACCAAGAAAGTGTCCACATGAGCAATAAATACTCACAAATACGAAAGTCTTTGTTTTAGACTTTTGGAAATAAAAACAAACAGAAGCATTCTGTTTTTCTCATGCCTGATAGAACACACACACAAGCACACAAACCCACATAAGCTTAGCCCACAAGCTTGGTTACTGTCAGTAACCATTCTCTGACCTCAACTCACCTTCCCTGGTCAGAGAGCTCTCCACTGGTGGTGCCCTGCAGCTGGCAGGATCTTGGTTTGCTCTGAACCCTGTGAAGCTAGGGATGCCCCATAATGTACCTGCTGCTTTTACAGCACAGGCTGTCTTGCACAAGAAGTGGACCTGGGGTGTTCACCTTGTCCCTACTGTCTTCCAAACTGTGGAAGAAGGGGTTAGATTTCCATTGATGGGGAGTCGGGCTGTAGCGCAGTGGGTTAAGCGCAGGTGGCGCAAAGCACAAGGACCGGCTTAAGGATCCCGGTTCGAACCCCGGCTCCCCACCTGCAGGGGAGTTGCTTCACAGGCGGTGAAGCAGGTCTGCAGGTGTCTGTCTTTCTCTCCTCCTCTCTGTCTTCCCCTCCTCTCTCCATTTCTCTGTCCTATCCAACAACAACAACAATAACTACAACAATAAAACAACAAGGGCAACAAAAGGGAATAAATAAATAAAATAAATATTTAAAAAATTTAAAAAAAAAGATTTCCATTGATGAACAAATGTGCCTGACCTGTACTGGAGTACATTCTGATTGATGTTTTTATTAATGTCCAGTGAAATACACAAGTGGGTGGCAGATCTAGTACAGAATAGCAAGTCCTAGCCAGGCAGGGTTTTAGAGGATTCTCTGTCTCACACTTGTGTCCAACTGTTGAATCCCTCATTCTGATCCTCCATGCACCCAGAATCCCTGCCCTCTGCTCTTGTGCCTTTATCTCCTTTCCCTTAATAGTATAGGATCACTCAAATATGTGGACCCCATGGTATTCAGCATTTGAAAGCTAATTAGAGGGTGATTTCATGAAAAAAGGAAGTCTATCATGCAGGCAGTACTCAGGATACAAATCTGTTATTATTGTTGTGTCTGGAACTCTGCCTCTCTGGGTGGACTTTGTCAGATAGGAAGAAAGGGAGAGAAGGAAAGATATCACAGCACCAAAGCTTCCTCCAGTGTGGTGGAGGCCAAGCTCCAATCTGTGTGCACAGTAAAACATATGCTCTCCGCAATGAGCTATGGATATATTCTTTATTGAGATACAACAGGCTAAATTTCACATCATGATGATCACCAAAAATCTAGTTTCTAGGTTACTAAAACCTGAAAGTGTGCTTAAAATAAAATATACAAAATAACTGGGGGAATTAAGAGTTGGTATCTCATCTACAACAAGACTAATGATGGTGGTGGATTTTCAGACTTTGGAAAGGACCCTTTCTTCCAGTTGCAAAGTGCTATTTGGTGGTCCTGGGCTGGGGTGCACGAATTTAACCCAACTCAGTGTTTCCCCTTTTCACTCCAGCTCTCCCACCTCTTCCAAAGTGCTTGCTCATATTGGATCACTGCTACACCTGGACTTTAGTCCAGGTTCTCTTTCATTTAGACCAGGGGTGGGAAGTCTTTTCTTTTTTTCCTGCCAAGGGCCATTTTGGATATTTATAACATCATTCACAAACCATACAAAATCATCAGCTTAAAAATTAGCACTTAATGTTATGAAAAAAAAACTTCTAGATTTATTAAATTTCATGTCCCACCTGTAGTTGCCTTGGCAGAACCATGTCAGATGATTCAGTGCATTTTATATGGCATGAGGGACTTATATTCCCCATACCTGATTTAACCCTATCAGAAACCATCCTGAGCTGAAAAAGCAGGATTCCTTACAAGAATCCAGGAGCTTCGAGAGCTTGGGCCCAGGACAGCTGACCTAGAGCCTGGGTGATTCTCACTATGCAGTTCCTTAACCTGAACCTACAAAGACTCTCTTCCTTATTCTCTGTCCCCATTCTGAGTCCTTGGAAAAGGGCCTCGATCCATCTGGCAGCATTCCCTTCTGTAGAATAACTGTTGGGGGCTACTGGGTGGTCAAGGAAAGAGACCTTTTTTGTAGAACTAGCTGCCACAGGCTTACAAATTACTCTGTTTGACCTACCAAGGTTGGGATAAAAGCCTACACTACCTTTGTTCTAATAAAACAAGAGGTTTTATTTCTTACTTTTTTTTTTCAGTGCCTTTCCCTAAGAAGCTTAGGAATCTATAAAACCAAGTAGGCTTATAGGATGAGTCCTATTTTTCATCACCATTTAGCTTATCTGTGATAATTAGCTGGCTTGTTTGGAAAGACACCAGTTCTTGATTAGCCAATTCTGGCTTGGTTGTTTAGGAAGGACCTAAAGCATAAAAGTTTGTTTTGTTTTGCTTGATTGTTTGTTCATTTTTATCAGAGCATAGCTCAGCTCTGGCTTATGGTGGTACAGGGGATTGAACCTGAGACCTTGAAACATCAGACACGAGTCTCTTGCATAACCATTATGCTCTTTCCACTATATACACAAAAGCTTTTATTTGAGACTGGGAAATGTAAAATCTGTGTGGGAGTCCATTACATTCTATGATCAAGTTAAGAAACTTCTTCTAGCAGCCTGGGAGGTGATGCACTGGGTAGACTATCAGGCTTATGTATATATAGTCATAAATTCAGTCACTGACATCACATATGCCAGAGTGATGTCTCTGGTTCTTCTCTCTACCTTCCTTTCTCTTCTTATGTTAATAGAATGAATAAATAGGTCATTTTAAATGAAAAGAAACTTCTTCCATGCCTGAGATCTCAGGTATAGTCTCCATGACCATACATGCCACAGCTGAATGGTGTTTTTCTCTCTTATAAAAAAAGAAATATCTTCCAAGTCTTACACCTAGATCTAGCCTTCTAGATTGACCCCACTGACTTCAGGCTATGTTCACTCTAGAACAACTCTTTATTGTCCTCTGTTGAACTGGCACTTCTTGAGGGTCCTCTCTTTTGTCCAGGAACATTCTCCAGCTGGGGAGCCTGCCCTCTTTCCAGCTTCTCCTGTTTTACCTGCCATATATTCATTAGGCAAATATAACATGTGCACTCAACCAGGTGCACCACCACCCGGCCCCTCATTAACCAAATATAAAAGCAGACTCTGGCTTCTGGTTATTATGAACCCACTTCTCCCTGACTTCCCCACAGTCAGGAGTCCACTCTGGGAGCCATTATCCTTCTTTGGTGACATTCTGCATTGTATGGGCTACTGTGAGTAGCCCAGAGCAAACCAACATGCCCAGCATTCCTCACCACACCTACCCCATCCTGCCCAGATAAGTTATTTTTTCCTGTCCTTGGAGAAACCTTTACTTCTTCACCCACCTTAGGGAGCTCATGAGTTTGGCATCCACACAATTCTTCCCTGGCCTGATTCTCTGAAGTAATTCACCTCTACCATCAATAAGGTATACTGTTTTCCACTGAATCTCTACCCACTCAAGGATGGGTATTGTTGGAGCGGGGGTTTGCACTGTACAGTTAAATGACATGGGGAGACTAAGCTTATCTCACAGGGAAGGTGAGTCTGTGCTTAGGATGCTGAAGGCAATGGCTTCAAACCAGGCTTGTTTTCTATGATTACTATGAGTAGGGGTAGGATTGTTACTGTCGTCTAGTTGTCGAGGCCAGGATGCTGAGGTACACCTTGCAGTGGACACAGGCCCTACAACCAAGAGATGCTACCCCGCCATGTTGGTTGATTTAAGAAACCCCAAGTTAGGACTGATGGGGGATGAGTGCGTAGGAGGATGAGCTGATGAGGAGAGGTCTGGAACTCTTACGCTGGGGAAACCCCAGGTAAGTATTTTGTCACAACAAAGCCAGTTAGGATGAGTAGATGTCATGGGGCACAGAAAGGTAGCTGTGGTTTTTAAGTCTTGTGAAAAGTAGCTGTGTTGCTTTGTAGTTGACAACAGTTGCAGTCTTTTGATCTGAGGACTCCTTTGCATGGCTTTGAGCTTTTGGAGACCCTACGTTCACTTTTAGATAGCAACAGCAAACTCCTTACATGTTAACATAGAAGGCATTTTAGGAAAACAACTATATTTTCCAAAGCAGAAAAGAATTGGTAAGAAGAGCAGCATGACACTTTTTGCGAGTCTCTGCTATCTGGCACCAGTAGAACACAGCTGATTCCTCCTGCTGCTTCTGCAATTATCCCATGGCGGCGCCATGTAGCCTCTGCATGTCCCACTGTAGACTCAGAGAATGAGAGTGGAAGGACAAGTCATGTTCTAGTATAATTTCCAAAAGACCTTAGCTGTGAAGATCCATAGATGTAGGGTCTCCAACAGCTCAAAGCCCTCACCATTACCACCACCACCACCACCACCCCACAGGGCTGTTGCTCTAGAATGAGGTGGTCCATGAACCTGCATTGGGAAAATTTATATCTATCCTTTCACTGATGTGTCTGATAAATGTGGTTCTGTGTACTTACTTTCCTTTGTGATCCTGTGTATTTTATTTTGCCTATTAAATAATACTCTGAGGTGTGGCCCCAGAGGTGATACAGTGGGTTAAGCATTGGACCCTCAAGCATGAAGTTCCAAGTTCAATCCCTAGCATGCGTATGCCAGAGTGATATGATACTCTGGTTCTTGTCTCCTCCCTCTCCCTCTCCCCTACTCCTCCCTCATAAATAAATAAATCAAATTAAAATACTATATGATACTCTGGTTCTTGTCTCCTCCCTCTCCCTCTCCCCTACTCCTCCCTCATAAATAAATAAATCAAATTAAAATACTATCAGGATCAGGGAGATAAGATAGTTCAGTAGTAGAACACATGCATGAGGTCCCAGGTTTGGTTCCTGGCAGCACATATGCTAGAGCTGAACAGTGCTCTGGTGTTTCTCTCTCTCTCTCTCTCTCTCTCTCTCTCTCTCTCACACACACACACACACACACACCACACCACACATAACACACACACAAATATAATAAAATGGTTTTTAAAAAATAATAAATACATAAACAAACTAAGACGGGGGCCATAGGCTTTTGAAAACTGCCAAAGAGGTCCTAGGTACAAAATCTTTATGAAATTCTACTCTAAAAAAGTTACACAGCCAGGTATTTGCAGGAAGCACTCTAACCCCAAAGCAAGCTGAAATCTTGGAGTATTTCAAGAAAGCAAATTCCGGTGAGTCTGCCTGGTTCCTGGCCACCTCTGTATTCACAGTGCTGCTGTGTCATCACAATCAGCAGAGTGATAATGAACACTCAGATTTCAGAAAGAGTTCAGCACCCCAAACATTGAAGAACAGTTTCTCTTAAAGTTCTAGTAGTTGACGTAATAAATTCCAGCCTTCCCACTACCTAAGAGTTTTAGGTGGCCAAGGTTTTTCTTCCACTTGTTTACAACTTCATATTGCCTCCTAAATACTACTAGACAAGCATAGAGACGGGCAAAAATTATTGCTTCTGATAGGGAGCCTGGGGTGGAAGTTAAACTTTGTGATGATCTTGGGTTTTTATCAGTTACACATGCACATTATTGGAAGTATCACGAGTTCTGTATGACTAACTACAAAAAGCAGGTCCCTTTCCAACTGTGCTTCATTTCCCTGGTCCATCAAACATGATTACTTATAACTCATTCCACTGTTCTTTCTTTGCTCCTACTTCTCTAAATTGCTAGCAAAAAGTGATTGTTTCCTGCCCCCAGATGATGAGGTGCTGTGATCCACCCTTATCCCATCCCACGTACTGGATGCCTATCCCTCTCTCATGCCCCTAAGGTGGTTCTGTTGTGAGTTGGGCTAGTTAGCAGTCAGCACATATACATGCCAATCTTTCCCCTGATTATCTAAGCCTGACCCTAGCTCTCCAAGTGTGCCTGTTATTCAGGGTGCTGGCACAGCCATTAGCCTACGCCTCTTCCTTTGCCCCCATAAAGTCATTGCAAGTGTACACATGCACCCATCACTTACTAAAGCGTTTTGTTGTTGTGGTGGTGGTGGTGGTGGTGGTGGTGGTGGTTTTTTTGTTTTGTTTTGTTTTTGGTTTTGGTTTTGGTTTTTTTTGAGGGAAAGGCAGAGGACTATCCCAGTAGCTTTCTGAGAAAACGATCTGTGACATGTGACACTTTTGAGACCTTGTCTGTCTTAAAATATCCTTAATCCTCTCTCACACCTATTCAAAGATAATTCTGGGCTAAAACATTTCTTTCATCACTTTGGAAGCATGGTTCTTCGGTCATCTTGGGAAGCCTCTCTGCTTCTGGATATTTTTTGTGTGTGGCTCCTTAAACTGCTTGTTCCTTTTCAGAAACTTGTAGGATCTCCTTGCATCCCATCGTGGACATGTGGGGCCTGTTTTCAGGCCTGGCACAGGGCACTTAGTGGGGACCTTCCATCTAGAAGGAAAGGCAGACTCTCTAGTTCTTAAATTTCTTCTTTGTATACCACCCCATCATTTCCAGTTAATTTTCCTTTCCACTATTATGCTTTGATTTCTAAACACTTTTTTTCTTGTTTCACACGTATGTTGATAATTTTTTGCTGTTGCTTGTTTTGTCATCACTGGGGCTTCTTTACCCCAGGCCTTCTCACTGCCAGTGCTTCCCTAGTACTTTGTGCCTACACAATTCCACTGCTCCAGCAGACTGTTTTGTTTCAGATGGAGGGTGAAAGGCAGAGGACATGAGAGCTGGAGGAGGAGGAGAGACACTACAGTACTGCTATGGGGAGTGGTGCTCCTGTTGATAAAGAGAAGGACCACCCAGAAATGGGAGTAGTTACAGGTGTGGCAGAGTGCTGGGGGAGGAGGTGGGAGTGGCTATAGGTGTGGCTTGGAAGGTGTAGACAGGGTTTGAGTTTAAAACCCTGAAACTGGGGGCACTCTCTCTCTTTCTGGGACGACCATATGACCATCAAGCCTGTAAGTGAGTCCCCTTCTCTCTCTTTTTCTTTACCTCCCTCTCTTTTTCATGCCCTAACATGTTTTGTTTTCAATAAAGTTTCATTTACCTGTATAATCATGCTTTCCATCAATTCTTTGTTGAGATTGGCATGATGGACTCACAGAATGGGGGACAGATGCTATCCTCCCCCTTTATTCCTTTAACTTAAGCACTGCTCAGCTCTGGTTTATGGTGATATGGGAAATTAAATTTGGGACTTTGGAACCTCAGTCTTGAGAATCTTCTTGCATAACCATTATGCTATTTATCCCACTCTCTCCTCAGGCCATCTTAGAATTCAACTAAATCCTGGTAGAGAAGTTCTCTCTTGTCTCTCTACTTTCTAGTTTTTGCTTTGGCATCTTCTTTAAAAACTCCTTATTCCTTTACTTGCTCCTTCTCTTTCTATAATAGCCCTTCTGGAAGAGGTGGATGACACCTCACTGTGGCTTTGATTTGCATTTCCCTAATAAGAAGTAGTGATACCAAGCTCTTAAGTTCTGACAACAGAATGGTGGTTACCTGAGAAGAAGTTCAGTTGGATGGTGGCAGATGGCAATTAGACCTTTGGTGGTGCACAGTTTCATATATACCTTTGTCGATATGTGAGGCTACACTCATGACACACAGTATTGCCTCAGTGCAAAACATTTTAAAACTGTATATATGCGCATAAATCCTTTGTTGTAACATTCATGGAGAATTGAGTTGAAAGAGCTAACTATGCATACCATTTCTAACCAGAAACTTTCAGTGTGGGCTTATTTTGTGCACAATTATATTATGAGAAATCAAAATATAGTTGTAATGAATAATTTATTTGTAAATAAAGCTTCCTTCTTTGTTCCTTATTAAGAAATGAATGTCTGCTTAATTCTGCATAAGAGGTCTTTTCATTATAACATTGTCTAGAAAACAACAATTCCGGGAGTCGGGCAGTAGCGCAGTAGGTTAAGCACACGTGGCGCAAAGTGCAAGGACTGGTGTAAAGATCCCGTCCCTGGCTCCCCACCTGCAGGGGAGTCGCTTCACAGGCGGTGAAGCAGGTCTGCAGGTGTCTGTCTTTCTCTCCCCCTCTCTGTCTTCCCCTCCTCTCTCCATTTCTCTCTGTCCTATCTAACAATGATGACATCAACAACAATAATAACTACAACAACAATAAAAAACAAGGGCAACAAAAAGGGAAAATAAATACATATTAAAAAATTTTTAAAAGAACAATCCCAAACAGTGTTTCCTGGACTTATTTGGGGATCTGTTTTTATTATGTAGTGTTTCACTGGGTGTCAGAGTCTCTAAGAACTCATCAAGAATATTAAGTGATCACTTGCTTTACATCAACTCATAGCCCTTTTTTTCCACATAAAGCTTGCCAAAATGCCATTAGATGAACTGTTTACCTTTAATAAAATTTCATTAGCAAAGAACTGGTTGGTATTAAGGTAATTACATAAAACTTCACTATGTGTAAAGAATATGAATTGGCCACTTATTCTAAAATAGTATTAGAGATGCCAGTATTTTTTCTTTATTAATTTTTTCTTTATTAATAATGAAAGGAAATTTATAATCATCAATTATTACCTACAAGTTTTAGAGAAATTTAAGCTTTACTAAGCAGTTGTCTTTTTTTATTGGATAGAGACAGAGAGAAATTGAGAGGGGAGGGGGAAGATAGAGGGAGAGAGTCAGAGAGACACCTGCAGCTCTACTTCACCACTCATGAAGCTTTCCCCTTGCAGGTGGGGACCAGGGACTTGAACCTGGGTTCTTGTGCACTGCAGTGTGTGTGTGCTTAACCAGGTGTGTCACCGCCTGGCCCCACTAAGCAGTTGTCTTTGTATTTATAAAACCAATATCACTATTAAACTATTTCACTGTTACACTGTTTCCGACTCAAATTAAAACTTGACTGGCCTAGTCTATTGTTGACTGAATCACATCAGGTTACTGAAACCTAAAATAAATACGTTATTTTAAAAAAATATTTATGTATTTATTCCCTTTTGTTGCCCTTGTTGTTTTATTGTTGTTGTCATTGTTGGATAGGATACAGAGAAATGGAGAGAGGAGGGGAAGACAGAGAGGGGGAGAGAAAGATAGACACCTGCAGACCTGCTTCACAGCCTGTGAATCGACTCCTGCAGGTGAGGAGCTGGGGCCTCGAACCGGGATCCTTTCCCTAGTCCTTGCGCTTTGCGCCACCTGTACTTAACCCGTTGCGCTACTGCCCGACTCCCAAATAAATACGTTCTAAGCATTGGGTAACCTTTATAACAATTTGGAGCCAAGATTCACTTTGACACACTGGCTTCTCTCTGCATCACCGAGATAGCCAGCATGTTCATCAGGAAGGTATTCCCACTAGCTCCCCGCACAGAACAAGCTGCCTACAAAACGTACAGGAGTAAAGGCAGTGGAACCTCTTTGGTCAGAGTTCTGACTGTTCTTCTAAATGTCAGCCCAGATCTCACTAAGAGTTGTTTTGTTTTGGTTTTTGTTTGTTTGGTTCAATGCCACAGTTCATCTGAATCCAGGCACTTATATTTATCATAAGGGTTTTACTGCCCGATTTTTCTCTATCCTGACAAATTTCAGACTATGAGTATTCTGCATCTCAGAGGAAAAATGAAAGATGGAAGCACTACAAGAGTACCTTCACTTGCATGAATCATGGGCAGCTGCTGCTCTGTGCGGTGAGGCTCTGCACTTGGCTGAGCAGGGTCTTGCAAGGCCTCACGACAAGAATTATAAATCAGGTTGAGAGTGATGCTTTGGGTAGAAAGACTGTGTTATAATGTATCACACACAAGTATGGTCAAATGTACACACTCAGATTCCCAGGGAAATTTCTCCCTGTGAATTTGAGGTGTGCAGATGACCTGTAAATCTCTAATATATGTGTTGTGGAGGAATCATGGGCCCAGTGTCTTTCCAAACCTCCCCCTTCTAGGATAGTAGTCACCATGTAGACATTTGGGTTTCTCTGTATATCCATTAATGGAGCGATGGAATCAGAGAGAGGGAGTCATGAATTAAAATCATTTTATGGTAAGTGTCAATGCCTTTTCAACAAGATGCTTCTTTGTAGAAGTCTCTAAGTCAGGAATATCATTCAGGTAAAGACTATACATTTTGATGTTAACAGATTCCACTCTTGCAGATAGACAACCGGTTAACAACATGAAATGAGGTGGTGATGGTTTTCAAAATGAAATAATGTTTGATATAACCTCAAGTTTCTCTCTGAACTTTGGCCACGTTGTAGAAAAGTGAGGAGGGGAGCAGCTCTGTGAAGCAGAGAATCACACATGGGGAAAAAAATAATCTAAATACTGAGGGAGAAGCCTGTGTTCTCTTGCATGATATTTAGCAGCAAAAGCAAGAAGAGGGATGTTTCTTTCTTTGTGTAATGTGCAGTAGTTACAATAAACACAAGATTTCCAAATCTCAGAGGACTCTCTTGACAGTTGCTTGATAACAGCTTTTTTCATTCCATAGTTTTGACAGTTTGTGTGTGTTGCTATATCTAGTGTAAACTAAAACATCACTGTCATTCTGTTTTTCTTTTGTATGTGGCTTTTTTTTTTTCATCTTTAGGATAATGAAAAAGATGGGCTTTTCACTTGTAGACTAGAGTAAGGCAAGTTGTGTGTGAGATTAGCATGTGTTTATGAGTTTTGAAAGACTCAAGTTGACAGCAGAACACTGCTTTATATATTTTTTTCTCTATATTGCTTCAGTAAAAGTATAAGTGGGATGTGTACGTTTTTTCTTTATCTTGTGATAAATAGCAAATCTTAGGCATCGGTGTAGGTACCTATATTGTTTACCTGTGGTTATTGAAAATGAATGAATACAGTAAACTTCTCATGCTGCTGGTTGTGCAGCCTCTGAGAAACAGAAAACTCTCTGCTCCTTGTGGATTACAGGGTCTTGCCCTACCCTACCCTGCTGCTTTTCTATCCCAAGTGTGTTTCACCACTTCTAGGACCCACCCATTCTACCCGCTTTAACCAACAGACATCATCGGTCTCTTTTGGAAACCTCAGGGTGTCATTGTTTTTTGTTTATCTGGTCTTTGTTTTTCTGGAGTAACTCTACAAAACTAAATTGGATCAGCACAGCTCCCTTTCTAATGAGGTTGCAGTGGAGATGAGGGGCCAGGAGCATGTGTGTGTGTGTGGGGGGGGGGGTCACAGCAGTCTTTACTCCTCAGATGCAAACTCTACAGGTTCAGTAAAGGGTCCCATACCTGAGAGACCTTCCCCCTGCAACCCTGATAACCTTTGATTTGTAAAGATCTCAGTGAGGTTATTTTGCCATCAAACCAAATTTGCTGTAGCATAGCAAAGCTCCCAATGCCGTCATCTGGCATGTTACAGACAAATTCCAATTACTTTTCTACTTCAAGCTATTGTTAAACACTACAAGCTAGCTGACAGTAAAATTATAAATACAGGTGTTGTCACACTACACTATAATCAGAATTTTAATTTGAATTTTCATTTGTAAAGCCTTTTTTTTACACATGAAATGGGAATAGAATTAGTTTTATTGACAGTAAAAAGACATTTTGAAAGCTTCCTAAATCATTACCTGTATTTAGCAGGAGGAAAAATTGTATATGTCCATGTAAAAAGAAGAGTTTTATTATCACATATTTACTCATTATATTTGGTGGTAAATAAAACGGGGAAGGCATGTTTGACAAATGATTGACGGAACTCAGTAGGTTTTTGCTTCATCGGAACAATAGACAGACATAAATATATATTTTGCTTTTGTTTTGTTCTGCTATTACTAATGCAGACCTGTAGACAAAATCTTCTAGCAAATTAAGTCCAGCCTGCAGGGAGTCTGTATGCAATGCTAAACTTTTTATTTGGCAATTTTCTCTTCCCCAGATTCATCATCTGTGGCGCTCCTTCCCCCCTTCGCGTGGTGGTTGGAGTGGGTTCCCCCTTCTCAAGTCCCTTTTTTTTTTCCTCAAGGCATTTAGTGTCGTGTCTGCCAGATTTCAGTGATGAGCAGCGAATTGCTTTTAAAGTGGGCATTATGCCAGTTCAGCAGCACAATGGAAAACCAATCTTCCACCATTCTACTTTTGATGCTGTTATTGTAGCATTTTAGATAACTGCTGCCACAAAAAAAAAAGAAGAAGGAAGAAAGAAAGAAAGAAAAAAAAAAGAAAGATGTGCTCAATTGCTACCAGTTAGTCAAGTTAAATCCAGAGTAGCATTAAAATTACTCTGAAAACTGTTTGTCAGAGGTCATGTGCCGTCTGTGGCTGCCGCACACAGGATAGCTGTTCTGCTTGGGCGGGTTTTTGTCCCTTTATTATTACTGTGACTGACCAGCTCTCTAAATAGCCCTGCACTACCTGTTTACTTATTGTCTTCACCTCCCTGTTGAAAAAATGTGTCAAACAGAAATGTTGAAAAGTTTCTTTAAAGTGCTGGAAATAGCAGGAGAGTGAGTTGTTCAGGGTGCTAGAGTTTGTACAGTGTGCAAGGAAAAAAAGAAAGTGGAGGGGAGCAAGAACATAATTCTCTGGTTTCTATAGCAAGATTACTGTTTTCTTCTTTTATCTTTACTTTTCAACCACTGGGTTCACTGTTCTACTTTTTTTAATAGCACAAATGGAATTTATCCTCTCTCCATCTCTAGTTCCCTCCCCCCTCCACTGACTTTGCTGTGAATGAAAGGGACTCCTTCAATGACTATAGGACAGATGGCAGCTGTATGTGTTGTATTTGATGTATTTTGGTGTGAGCCATATTTTTGAACTCAAGGCCAATAGATGGGCTATTTTGAGAGTGGCAATAACACTACACTTCTAGCCTCCATTTCCTCAGAACTTATTTAGACTTTAAAAATTACACATACAACCTATAATCTGTGCTCAAATTAATTGAGTCGTGATCACTTAGATGTGTTGTGGTAATTATGAAAGTAGCTCCACTTTGTGGGCTGCTGGTCTTCTGAAGAGTGCATGTGGATTTACCTTTCTCACTGCCTTTAATGAGGTTTTCTCTATATGTTAATCATGTGTATATAGCATTCAGCTCTAAGCCTTTGTCTCATTCATTCTTATATCCCCATGACTTAGAACATGAGCTAGCCCATAGTAGGTTCTCAGTAAGTTTTTGTCAGGTGAGTTTATTCATGCTTCCATGGGTTTGTGCAATTATGGTACATTTACTTGATAGATTTTTTTTAAATCCAGCTAGACTGCCAACCTGTGCTTCTGAAGTTATAATAGTCAAACTTCATTATTTTTTTATTCCTTCCTTCACCCCTCACTATCTCTAATTGTACTTGACACTCAGTGAGTACTCAATAAATATTGGTTGAGTGAACTAATAGAAAGCCCAAACACAAGTTATTTACCTGCAGTGGATATGGTAATTTTGTGGGAGAGATGAGGCTAGGTTACTTTCCCATCAGTCAGTATTAAGAGTCTACCTGTTCTCACTCTTTTATTGTTCCGGAGTTATTTCCCAGGTATCATATTGATTTTCTGGATTTACATTCAAATATATTGCAGATCCACATTTCTCCTCAGTATCTGGTTTAAGAGAATTTTAATTTTTGCTAAAAACATGCAAAAAAAAAAAAAAGACTCTTGTAATGATGCAGTCAGTATTCATAACCAGCCTGTTGGCTAGTTTCATTCTGAGCTCTGTAGGGTGAGTGGCCCTGTCTTAATACGGGAAAGAGACTGCCTGTGTAGTGGGCTCTATATGTGATAGCACACACACAGACACACACACACAATATGCCTCTCCTGTGGAGTTGTGGTCAGTTATGTCCTCTACAACCTGCCTCCCCCAGAATTCCCTGCTTCCATCTGTGAAGTGAGGGAAATGAGGGTTCAGAGGCTTCAGAGAATGCAGTGATGTAATCAAGAAGTGCCATCTAAGAGGCACACTGCTTTTCCTTTTAATCATTGAGTCATAACTGTGGCATAGCTTTAAATGAATAGCAACAATTTGCAAAGCAATAAGACCCATTTGTAATTAGCTCTGGACTAAACATTAAAAAGAATATACTGAGGATTATGATAGAAAAAATGCAGAGCAGTGTATAGAGATTCTTTCTTGGCAGCTAAAATGTGCATATCAAGCATAAAGAAATGGAGGTAGTGAGTTTCTTTAGTTACTAGCATTCTCTCAGAAGAATGCTGTGGTAGAAGCCTTTTTTTTTTTAAGTTAGCATGTAAAAGGGTTTCCTTGAGTTTTACCAAAAGGGCTACACATTTATTTGAAAAGAATCTGGAATGTGTACAAGAACATTCCCTGATGTGTTCATTCCATCTTTTCTTCTCCAATATCATTTAACCTTCATCCAAGAAGATCCAAAGAACAAACTGAAATAAGGACTCTGAGTAGAACAGATTTAAACACAGAAAGCGGGACGTTTTGTTTTACATAACCTAGTATCAACATCTTGCACAAGGAGGAAAAATGAACATGTTCATTCTAGCATCCTGCACCAATATTGGCTAAAATTCTAAAGACATTCAGTTACCTGAGCCAACAATGGGAGAAAAATCTTACATAAGATTATTGAGGAGAACTTGTGCAGGCTGGGAAGTTAGAGAATAAGAGGTTTTCTTTTTGTCCCTCTACAAAAGAGAGTTTAAAGGAATGAACATAAACTGAATGTATGGTCTTAGAAAAAAAAAACTCCTGGGTCTGTTTATTCATGAAGATAGTGTCTTTTCTTTTTTCTTTTTTTTTTTAAGATAGTGTCTTTTCTGTTTGACTCATTGGAATGGTCTTAAGATATAACAATGGGGGAATTGGGTGGTAGTGCAGCGGGTTAAGCACACATGGCGCAAAGCACAAGGACCGGCACAAGGATCCCAGTTCAAACCCCTGACTCTCCCCCTCTCTGTCTTCCTCTCCTCTCTTCATTTCTCTCTGTCCTGTACAACAACAGCATCAATAACAACAACAACAATAACTACAATAATAAAACAGCAAAGGCAACAAAAAGGAATAAATAAATAAATAAATATAAAAATGAAAAAGTTATAACAATGGGATGTCTATCTTAACCCTCTCCATATCAGGAGTTGGCAAACTTTTTTCTGTAAAGAGTCAGTTATTAATTATTTCCAACTATTGAGAACAAAAAAAGAGAGAGAGAGAGATTATCTCCATTGAAGCTACTCAGCTTCACCATTGTAGCCATAGATAGTAATGAGCCAATAGGAATAATACCTCAAGAGGTGGGAGCAGAGAGCCAGGAGCATCATGGATGGTGCCAAGGGGAGCTGCATGTATGGTAGGACAGTGCTTTGGTACCTCTCCTCATAGATATATGGAGAGAGAGAGAGAGGGAGAGAGAAGGAAAGGCCTTGGAGGCCACCCAACAGTGTTATACATGCACAATGGTCTGGATTTACTCTCTTGCACTGTGTTAAAAATAAATTTAATAGTGCAGCGGGTTAAGCGCAGGTGGCGCAAAGCGTAAGGATCCCAGTTCAAGCCCCCAGCTCCCCACCTGCAGGGGAGTCGCTTCACAGGCAATGAAGCAGGTCTGCAGGTGTCTATTTTTCTCTCCCCCTCTCTGTCTTCCCCTCCTCTTTCCATTTCTCTCTGTCCTATCCGACAACAATGACATCAATAACAGCAATAATAACTACAACCATAAAACAAGGGCAACAAAAGGGGATAAATAAATATTTAAAAAATAAATTTTAAAAAATAATTATATTATTTATTGGATAGAGACAGAAAAATCCAAGAGGGATGGGAGAGAGGGGGAGAAAGGATGACAGAGGAAGACCTAGTGGGGGTTGAATAGTTATGTGGAAAATTGAGAAATGTTATTCATGTACAAACTACTGTATTTTACTGTCAACTGTAAACCATTAATCCCCCAATAAAGAAATTTCTTAAAAAGGCGATACCTGCAGCACTGCTTCACTGCTCATGAAGCTCCCTTCCCCTACAGGTGGGGACTAGGGGCTTGAACCGGGTCCTTGCTCATTGTAACATGTGCACTCAACCAGGTGTGCCACTGTCCAGCCCCAGGGGAAATTTTTTTAAAAGAGGAAATAGCCTGAAAAGAGCTATCTCTTTTGAGAACATTTTCTTCCGTGGTTTTCAGTCCAGCCTTATCAGGTTTTTATTATTAAGCTCTATAGGGAGAATTTAGTTCAATTTGTACTTTTCATGAACTTCACAGAGGCCACCTAGTCTTCCAAAAGTTTTTTTTTTCTTTTTAAATTATCTTTATTTATTTTTTGGATAGAGACAGCCAGAAATTGAGAGGGAAGGGGGAAATAGGGAGAGTGACAGAGAGACACTTGCAGCACTGCTTCACCACTTGCAAAGCTTTCCCCTGCAGGTGGGGACCAGGGGCTCAAACCTAGGTCCTTGTGCACCGTAACATGTGCACTCAACCAGGTACGCCACCACCCGGCCCCCCAAAAGTTTTTCTTTAAGGAATTGTTTTTCCTACTGGATGGTCACTTTTCACACATCTTTGCCAGAACCAAAATAGCTCCATCCCTTACTCCTAGACAACTCTATAGTCCTTGGTTGAGGAGCAGAGTTGACAAAGAGGGAGAGCAACTGTCTTGATGAGCAACCAAAGGAGGTTTCAAGATAGATGGTCTATCTGATGAGACAGGTGGAGAGTCCCACTCACATAGAATACACCATAGTCTATGGGTTTCTAAGAGACAAAACTACATTTGCTTCATGAAAAAAGACTCATCCTAGAGAGAATGGCATTATCGGTTTATAGAATAAAAGAAGGTAAAGAAAGGTCAGTAATCCTGAAACACTGGTATTACAGACTTGGTAGTTGGTTCTCTAAGCAGCTGGATTGCTATAATACTTACACTGTATTTGATGATTCAGAAATCCAGAGCCAATTCCATTGTACATAAACATTAAATCCAGTGCAGCCCCCAAATGTATGTGCTACAGAACTTGTCTTCCTGTTTCCCTTATATAGTGAAGTTGATGCTAAGCAGTCACTTAAAAGTCTGCCTTTGATCTTATCTCTCTGCTTGTTCTTAGGCTTCTTAAGACCTTAGATTTCCTCCATGTTTACAGTATTCACACTGAGTCAGTGAGCTTTTTGTAGCATATATCCCAACAAGCTCACAAGTAATACTCATATTTCCTGTATCACCACCATTTTCCCAGGGCAGTGACCCTCTCTGTTTATTTCTAGATGATATCCAATGAGCCCTGCTTCTGAATGTTAACACTTTTGCAGTAGCCCACTTCTATTTAGTGTGGGTTGAACTAAGTGACAGAGGTGGGATGTCACTTCTGAGGTTAGGAAACAAACATTTGTGACTTCTGAGCTGCATGCGCTCTCCTGCTCACTTGCTCTGAGGGAACTATTGGGCACTGTCTTACGGGTAGGCCTACATGGTGTAGGGCTGATGCCTAATGGTTTCTGACATCATGTTGCTGCAGTTCCTATTTGGCTTGGGAAAATGATCACTTTTTTTTGTTTCTCCATAGAGAATGTAATTCTGAGGCCGGGTGGTGGTGCACCTTGTTGGGCATACATGTTACAATGTTCAAGGACCCAGTTTTGAGCACCTCATCCCCACCTGCAGGAGTAAAGTTTTGCGAATGGTAAAGCAGTGCTGCAGGTGTCTCTCTGCCTCTCTCCCTCTCTATCTCTTCTTACCCTCTTGATTTCTGGCAATCACTGTCCAATAAATGAAGATAATAAAAATGTTTAAGAAAGAAGAGAGAATGTAATTCTCATTACTTGGGGTATGAGATGCATGAGACACAAGTTAGGAGGGATGGTGTGCTACCCAGGGATAGATACAGAGTCCAGAAAAGACTGAGTGCCCTGGAGATGGTTGTAGCTACAGTTATGCTGTAGGGAAAGAGGCCATGCCTTCTTAAAAGCTGACATCTAATATACAAGTAGACCCAGGTTATTGTCTGGGGAGATGGTGTCATAGTTGGAAAAAGGACTAGACATCTGGATCAGGGAAGAGAGTAGCTCCCAAATATGGGGAAAGTATATAAATACTGTTAACTGTAAACCCCATTGATTTGGTCTGGGGCCCATATTCAGCACAGGAGCCTATGGAACCTCTGCTTCCCTGCAGGTCTGAGCTCGCATTCCGTGGTCAAGGCTAGGAACATTCCAGGCTGCACTAATTTCAGGACCCATCTTCCTCAGGTAGTAGGTAGAGTATGTTGTCCAACCTCCCTTCAGAGAATGGAACATCCCCTACCCTTGTTGATCCACATTGAGGGCAAGGTCCTATAGGGGCCCACAAAGGGGTCCATTATGTTGTTCCTGATGGAGATGACCAGTGACAGTGGCAAAATGGATCTGTTAGAGGTCTAAGCCCATCATGTTTGGATCCATACTCCCAGAGTGGTAAAAAATAGGGAAGCTATCAAGGGAGGAGATTGAATATGGAGCTCTGGGGATGGGCATTGTGTGGAAATGTACCTCTCTTATCCTATAGTCTTGTCAATAATTCCATTTTATAAATAAAAAAAATTTTAAACCGACATTAGAGGAATAACCTCTTTGCTCTCCTCTATCTGGAAAACAGCCCCACCTGTACTTGTTTCTTCATGTCCAACTGTGGCTCAGCAATAGTTTCAGTGGTTTACATGGATGGGTCAGAACTGCACAGATCCAGCTTTGAAGAGGATAGGAGGTAGGTGAGAAGGGAAGAGAGTCAGTGAATTAAGGAGCAATCAAGATAACCCCTAAGCTCTCTTGCATTTCTTCTCAAAGGTCAAAGAGTTAGCTAGAGACAGAGCCTTTGACTCACACAGGCAATGTGGTAGTCATTCCCTCAGGTGCCCACTGTGCATATTTGTCATGCTCAGAGGCAGTGACCATTTATACTAGACAATAGTCCTCACCACCCATCTGTTGCCACCACTGTCAATACCGACAACTGTTGAGCATTAACTGGATCACAGAAACTGCCTGGGCACAACCTTTCAACCTATTCATTCATTAAACTGGAGAAAAATTAGCAGGGCCTTGACATTCACAAAGAAGAGCCAGAAATGAGTCCAGAATTCATTGTAAAGCCTGTGCCAGCTCACAAGCTCTGTTCCCCACTCTTAACACATACTCATTTTCTTGTGCTCTTCTCTGCTCTTCCCTCTCCAGAGTGTGCTGACCCATCTGCACACCACACCCACACCCACACCCACACCCACAGGTAGATGGTTTCCGATCCTCTAAGTAGAGCATGTCACCAAAGAGAATGCTAATCAGCCTGATTTTTTTTTTATTAAACTATGTAAGGAGAAATTAAGTTATTAAACATCAGCTTTAGAAAAGGGGAAGGGCCAGGCGGTGGTGCACCTGGTTAAGTGTACACATTACTGTGTGCAAGAACCCAGGTTCAAGCCTCTGATCTCCACTTGCAGGGGGATAGCTTCACAAGTGATGAAGCAATGCTGCAGGTGTCTCTCTGGTTCTTTCCCTCTCTAATCTCTCCTCTCAGTTTCTCTCTGTTTCTATCCAATAATAAATAGGAAATGGGATATGAGCAATATATTACATACAATCTTGGATCTTGTTGAGAGAACAACATTTTTTAAAGAGAAGCTAATGTGTTTTTGTGTTTTCTTCCAGAGCAGTAACTCAAAACCCTAAACCTCTGGTAGAGTTGAGCCTAAATAAAACTTAGTTTCATATTGGAAACTGCTTGTTTTTGAAAGTGAACATTTAGTTATTACTCTTTCCATCTAATGCCCTATAAAGCCATTGGTGGAATAAAATTTTGCTCAGTTTATCCAGAACTGAGTTCTGATAGTTAAAAGTATACAATGATCATGTACACCATGATGATGTTTTTTTAAAAAACATTAAGGTAGTTTTTTTAAAAAAAAAATGCAATAAAGTCATTGTAATTCATAGAACATGCTGTAGTACAGAGATGCGTGTAAAATACAATCTGTGTACCTGATTGCAGGTAACAGAGTTAAATGTGCCAGCAATTTCAAACACAGTGTGATATTTCCTATAATAAAATATAATGCAAAAAATTAAATATCCAATATCAATGGATTCTAAATGGTTTTGATATTTCTTTTTGTCCTTTCCCATGAAGAGTAATTTATTTCCCTTTTTAAAGTGTGGGCAGAATGATTACTAGCGCACTGTAATGTAATTGTGTTGCATTGATAAAATAAAAATTGTCCTTTATCTGTGTCCTGATAATGTTCAATTTACAGGCTGGCTTCTCTGCCACCTCTTCAGTGCTTTGAGTATTCCAGTTCTCCTCCCTTCCTGCTCTGAGAGCGCACAGAACTGTTTGAAATCCACTGGTACAATTGTCAAATCAATTATTCATTCTCTGCAATTATGCTCGCACAAAGAACATTTTGCTGGTCTGAATGATGATTAAATTAACAGCTATTCCAGCTGCCTGATAACATCTAATAGAATATTCATAAGCCCAAAATGGAATGAATTATCTCCATTAACTTCATCATGCTCACTTAATTACATGCTTGTTATTGTATTTACACCTTGTTAGATACCGCTGAAGCTGATCCAGTGGCTGGCCGGGAATTGGAAGCGTCTGTCATGGGGCAGTTGGAGCGCGTTTTGTAGGAAATGCTATTTATTTTAAATGCTCCACCTGCTGGGAGCTGAGGTTAGTCAGCAGCACTGAGATGAATTGGGAAACGGGGTGTAAAAAGAAATAATGTGCTTCTGACAGGCTCCGTGGCTTTTAAGTTGCTCTCATTCAGCCACTTCACAAAAAATTATTTTATTCCATCTCTCAGTGATGATGACATGATTGCTTTTGGGTAATCATTTACCATTCTGATTTTATTTTTTGAAGTAAATTGTCTGAAGTAATAGGTTCTTGGAATTACAGCATGCCTTGCTTTTTTCTTAGAACTTTATTTAAGCTTGTCTTCCAGCATTTAACCCGAGTCCCCTCTTTCGTTTGATCTTCTAACTTTATTTATACAACAGTGCTTAATGATGCTGCACAATGTGCTTTTTTCCCCTCTGCACCCCCCTCCAAAATTCTGTCCAGTGTGGTTGACAGTACTTTTTATAACCTCAGCAAGGGGGCTGCATGGGCAATTTTCTTCCGACATGACAAATACAAACACCCAAAACCCAACCCTGATAGAATCACTTCATCCAGTTGAAAGGAAATTTTTGATCTCTTTCAAGGTGACTCTGTCTCCACTGAAACATGGTAAGGGGCACGACTCTCCCCTTCTCTTTCTCACTCTAGACCAGGCATTCTTTACAGTTGCTCGGCCTGGCCCTGTCTCCTCCCTTCTTGCATCACCCTCTGCTGTTCTCCCAAACTTCCACTGGCTGGCCCTTCCTGTTCCTGGGCCCTTGCAGCACCCTCATTTGCTTGGAGTAGGGAGGGCCACTGTTCCCCAACACCAGGCTTCAGCAAGCCTGTGTTTGTTGAACATGAACCAGCCCAATGGCGACGAGAGAATCATAATCACACTTCTAAATACTTGTCAGATCAGCCTAGTAGAGCACTTCAGCTAAACCATGGATATTTTATTCTTTTTGAAGGCTGTATTTTGATATCAACAAAAAAGAAGAGAAAAAGAAAACTAAAGATAATTATTTATAAGTGGGGATGGAGCTGGGGTAGTGGACTGAGAGACTCTTCAGTCCTTGGAAACATTTTAGCATCTAAGATGTGATGTCACACATGAGGCTGGGCTTCTAGGCATTGGTTAGGCAACACACACACATTGTACGCTATGTGTGCCTGGCACTGTGCCTTGTAAATTTTTCTTTTTAACAACAATTGAATGGAAGGTGATGGTTTTTTATTTCTTGTTTTGACTGAGAAATGTTTACATACTTGTCATTTGATTTGGGGCTCTAAATGTGTTTGTCTTTGAAGCATGGATGTCACTTGAAAGCTTTCAGATGTGCATGGCTCAGACTCGGGTTTTGATTTTGATTGATATTCAAGAGAAAGACAGCAAGACCAGAGACTCCCAACAGCTCTCTATAGGTTGGATGGTTTTAAATCGTAGAGAGGTTTTCTTTCAAAATTTCTAAAGCTTCCTTCATCCTACTGCTTACAGCAAAGCTCGTGAGTGAGGGAGGCTACAGATTCGAAAAGAAGAGAAAGCTGAGAAGTGTATGGTGGGAAGCCAGGCAATTAAAAACCTGACTGAAATTATTACCTGATTTCATAATTGACAGAATATTTAATTCAGATATAGTAAATTGACACACCTCTACACAGAGACAGTTATGACTGACTGTATAACACCTGACAGAATCAATTATAACTGACTGTTGTTTGATACCTTTGCACAGAAATAAATGAAACAGACATTCAGAACAGAGACGACTGCTGCCTGTGCGCCTAAGCCTGCCTTCATGAAGAGCAGATAACCAGTAGACGATGTTAGATTGGCATTGCATTGTGCGCTGTGGTTCAGGATGCTTCCTTAAGTTCAAGAAGAGTCTTATAAAGAGTAAAACTGAGGTTTTTGGCATGCCAATACTAAAATGTAATATCTGAAGTAGAGATGGTTTTCTTACATGGGAGAGTATTACTTCTTTTTTCTTTTTTTTTTTTTTTTTTATACTTATAACATTCTCTTTGATTGGCTAAGTTTTAAATAAATATTTAAAACATGTCCTGCATGCAGAAGATGGTGTAGCTCATGACATTTGGAAAAGAACTATAATTTGCATGATATTGAGGTTGTAGATTCTAATAAATAGAAACCAATATTTCAACTGGCAGTTCCTTGTGCCATCTAGCAAAATAATTGCACATGTAGCACCTAGACTGCTCTCTATATATATATGGGTTAGGGGCAGGATATTTTTGATCACCAGTATGTAACCCTAAGGAATCAGCATGTAGAAAGGACAACTTAAATAAGGTGGAGATTCATGTTCCTCCTGTGTTATTCCCAAGAAAAGTGCATTGGCTTTGCTAGTGTATTGTGATGAGTGATTTCTGGTGATACTTGAATCCATTAGAGTAGATTTTGCTGATGCACTTGTATGCAAGAAGAGCATTTCCTTCCCTTGCTCACTGAAGTTCAGATCTTTTGTGCTGGTGGTTGACACAGTGGTGTCTGTAGACTGGGGTAGCATAGCTGCGGATCTTCTCTGCCTCTCCCGTGATGGTCTCTTGGGGTCACTTCTAGTTGTCATCCTTGGTGCCTGTGGTGGTGGCATCTTACTGATATCTTCCTGTAAGTAAGCCAACTCCCAAAACCAGAACAAGGAGATGGAATCAGATATGGTGTCACTGGTCTTAACTAACTGGTTTCCACCATTTAACACCAGCACTTTCCCTTGAGTTTCAAAGTGGTGGGAACAGTATTGAAGGGAACAGAGCAACTAGTGGCATCATGTAAAGCCTAAGGTGGGTGGCCTAGGTGCTGAATACAGAAAGAGAGACACCACAAAGCGCTTTACCCTCCCCCCTCTACCCTGGGTACAGCCTGTCACAACCCCATGCGGTTCTGTTTCCTGGAAGACCCTCCATGTGGTATTGATTAAATTCTCATTGGGAAAGGAGTGGGAGCTTTTATCTGCAGCTATAACCGGCATGGAATGGTGCCTTGGCCATATTGACCTGCTATGGGATATGCTGGTGATCACAGTTGTCTCTTAGGAAGAAAAGCACCGAGTGACACTGGTTGTCATTCTGACTCTGCTATGTGGCAGTGTAAATAATCCCCTTTCTAACCAACCTGGTGGGAAAAGTCAATATCCCATCAGCAGAGGAGCTGTGGCCTCTCCCTCCCCAGCTTGGGGCTACAGCAGCCTTTAAATGCACTGGCCCCTCTGCTCCTGCCCCCCCCCCCCATTGCCATTCTCATGCATGGGGTGCCACAGGGCTCTGGCCTGTGAAGTGGCCCACCAGTAATGGGACCATTGTTGTGTATTCTTAGCGTCTGACAGTTAGAACTTTCAAGGTGTCTTTCTGTAGTTCCTCAAACATGCACCCCTGCACTCTCTTTTGCACCCCTTTCAGGCATTTAAATCCTCTCCACAAAACTTTTTGTGGTTATTTGATTTGAAAGGCAATTGATGTCATTTAGAGAAGATTATGGAGAACAAACTCAAATGTGTAGTTAAGGGACAAAAACCTGGAGCCCACCTGAGTTTTCTTTTTCTGGGCGTTTTGTAGGGTGTCCTGTTGCTTTGTTGTTTCAGTGGGGTTTTCTTCATATAACTGATGTGTCCTCCCTTTCATGTTCCTTTCCTCATCTTTTCTGATTCCAGGGCACCGTGCCCCCACTCCTTGGCAGTGACCTTGGGGGCCTGCCCATCTTTATCTGGGAGTAATAGAAGTGGACAGACAAGTGATCCTCTCCTGAGTGTGAGCTTTGTGTCTAGCTACCTGGAATTGCATTTCTACAGCCCATGTTACCAGCTGCATAAAGTGAGCAAGTGACTTAGCCTTGCAATTTCTTGGGGGGGGGGGTTAAAAAAACAAGCAGGTGGTGGCACGCCCAGTTAAGCACATGTTACCATGTGCAAGGATCCAACCATTCCCCACCTGAAGGCAGGATGCTTCACAAACAGTAAAGCAGTGCTGTAGATCTCTCTCTCCCCCTGTATACCTCCCCCTTCCCTCTCAATTTCTGTCTCTACCAAAAAAGAGAGAGAGGGAGGGAGAGAGAGAGAGAGGAAGAAGGAAAGAAAGAAAGAAAGAAAGGAAGGAAGGAAGGAAGGAAGGAAGGAAGGAAGAAAAGCAGGGCTCACCAAAGACCTCACAAGATTTCTGAGAAGTTTTCATAAAAAATTCTATCATCTTGGGGCAGAGAAAGTGGCTCATTGGGTAGAATCCATGCCTTCCATGTATGAGGCTCTGAGTTCGATGCCCAGCAGCACATGAGAGCAACAAAGACAAAACAGGTGAAACTCTATGGATGGTAGAACAGTGCTTGCTTGCTTGCTTGCTTCAGTGACTCATTAAAAGGGGGGGGGGGGGTCGGGTGGTAGTGCAGTGGGTTAAGTGCACCAAGTGCAACGACCAGGTAAGGATTCTGGTTCGAGCCCCCGGTTCCCCACCTGCAGGAGGGTCGCTTCACAAGGGGTGAAGCAGGTCTGCAGGTGTCTATCTTTCTCTTCCCCTCTCTGTCTTCCCCTCCTTTCTCCATTTCTCTCTGTTCTACCCAACAACAACATCAATAATAACAATAATAATCACAACAATGACAAAAAAACAAGGGCAACAAAAGATAAAAAAAATTTAAAAACAACAAGGGCAACAAAAGGGAATAAATAAATATTTTTAAAAAATTTTTAAATAGTGGCCAGGAATATGACTCAATAGTAGAACACAGAACTTGGATGTGTGAGATCCCAGGTTTGATCCTGGTCTCTGCCTCTGCCTCATTAATCAGTCAGTCAATCATGTCACCTTAATCATCCTGGGCAGTATCAACTCCTGCAGAGATCAGAGTCTTAAAAAAATCTCCGACCCAGGTGTCACAGCTCCACTGCTCCTATAAAAGAACAAGTATGGATCTGAAGATAGCTCACCCAGTAGGGCTGTAGGGCTTGCAGTTTACCAAGCAGAAGTTTCCATGTTTGAGGACTGACACCATACAGAAGCATCATGGCATCAGGACCAGGGAAAGCTCCACAGACAGAGCGGTGCTTCTAAAGAGGGAAAGAAAGGCTCTTTTCTCTGCCTGGTAGTAGCCTTTCGGAAACCCAAAGAGCCAGTAGGAAGCAGAGAAAGGGGCCACTGCATACTCTGAGTTAACAGGTACACAGTGTGGACAAAGGAGAAAAGAAATCTCACCCGTGGATAGGCGTTCTCAAGGCGTGTGGCCCCTCACCTCTTTCAGCCAAGAAAAGGAGAGTCTAAGCAACAGAGAGGACTAGAAAGAAGCTCACTAGGCAGACCTGTTGTGGGGAGCCTGCTGGGAAGCTGTGGCTTCCTTTGAAACAAAGTCATCACTGCCACAGCCATCCTTTGCATGCACTTGCGCACACGTGCTTGGCAGCACAGCGAGTGCAGTGTCTGTAGCAGATTCGCCTTGCCTGCTGCATGTAGGCATGCACCTGCACCAGGGGAGGGCAGCCTGACCTGCTGCCCCGAACCAGCTACATGTGAAGTGGAGGGCAGGGGAAGGAAGAGAGGCTTTGGGGAGGACTCTGCTGGGCCTCAGGACTGGCCCCAGGAGCAGAAAAGCCACAAGAACAGAAGGACATCTGAGCCCTGAAGCTGCCAACTGAACACACACCCTTTCCTAATGCTTCTGGAATACTGAGTGGTCCTTAAAGAAGAGACTTGTAATCCTTTTCTTTCTTTTTCTTTTTAGATAAATTGAAGAGGCAGTTTCTGACCCCCAAAGTTCTTCAGGACTACAGAAAACTCAAGAACACAGCAGAGCAGTTCTTGACCCGAAGTGGCTACTCAGAAGTGAACCTCAGCAAACTCTTTGCTGAGTGTGCCTTCAAGTCCTGAGGGAGTCCCCAGAGCATGCATGGGAAAGGGTGGTAGAAGACTGTGGAAGAATCTCTGCAGCTTCCCTGGTGCCTCCACCAAAGCCCTGACTGCTTCTCCAGCATCTGCTTTTGCCTTTGGAACTGCAGCTCATTTGTAGGGGAGGGTTCTGGGCAGTCAGGGGAAATAATTGAAACTGACTGGAATGAGAGTGCTTTGTGCCCCCCCCCCCTCCCCACCCCTATGTGTTGTCATCCGGTCCTGTGTGTCATGCCCCCCCCCCCAAGGGTGCCTCCAAAAAGAGAAGTTCAGGGAGCCTGGTAGGATGCTAACATGTTTCCTTTTCACACGCCAATTAAGCCCAGTCTGAACCCAAGGCTCCCCGGCTGCTGGCTCCAAGAGTACTGTCTGTTTTCAGTCTTGTCTTTTATAGAGGTAGCCAAGGGAGAGATTTAGAAGCCTGATAGATTAAACAGCGCTTGCTTGTTTATTGAACTGCTCCAAAGTCCACCGTGTACGCACTCACAGGGCAGGTGTTTTATCCTCACACTTCTTATTTCCTTTTTTTTTTTTTTCTTCTTTTTTAAAAAGAAAGACCTTTAGTGGGAAATCTAGGTAAAAGTTTATACAGTAGGAAACCACATTTAAAATAATTTGAACTTCTGTAACATTTCATTAAGATGTGTAGAGGTTGGGACAAGGATCTATTGTTATATTCAGAAAAATGGTGGGGAGGGAGGGTTAATTGGGTCTGGTACTCTTTTTTTCTCTTTGCTTCAGAACTGTGGCCTCTTTGCTAGAAGTCAAATGCATAACAATACAGCAGTCTCTCCTTTCTTACATTCTTGGTAAGATTATAGTAACAAAACATATTCCCCCTTGTACACTTACACTATATTTTAAAATATATATGTGGGTTTTTATAAAGTAAAATTATGTTGTGTGCTTTTTTATTTTAACTCAAGAATAAAGTGTTCTAAAGAGAAACCAGGTGTGATGAATGCTTTCCAGATGCAAAGAATTGACTAGATAGACACCAACCATTTCTCAAACCTGTATGCCCTGTTAGGATTCCTCTCAGAGATGTCCGTGCCCATCTCAGGGGCATTCAGGAGAACTGGCAGTGTTTGGAGATGAAGGTCCGTGGCTTCCTAGTACAGAGGCTTCTCATAGAAGAAAGGTCATCTGTGTGGACCTTCATGAAAGTATATACAGTACAGCATATGGTGACGAAGCTGTCTGTTTCTCTCTTTGTCTTCTCATTTCTCTCCCGAAGAGAAGCCATGTTGTTTTTCTTGATTTCTGGAACCTGGGATTAAGGTAAATATAAGTAGAGAGTAATCCTGAACTTGGTCACCAAGAAGCTACAGGAGACTTCTGACTGCTTGCTTTCATATCTCTGTATATAGACTTGAGAGCAGGAACTGTTTCTGTAGAAATGGGTACTGGGGGTGGTGTACCTGGTTGAGTGCCGCATTACAGTGTGCAAGGACCTGCATCCAAGCCTCTAGACCCCGCCTGCAGGGAGCAAAAAGTAAAGCAATGCTGCTGTATGTGTCTCACCCTGCCCTCTCAATTTCTCTCTCTGTATCATATATATATACATATGTCAAATGGTTCTTAATACAGTCTCAGAAATCTGTTGCTGTTTTTTATTCAGACATATAATTCCAGGTCAGTTAAGAAGATCCCAGGATTTTATAGAATTCTGTAATTGCAACTTTGAGGAAAAAATGTTGACCTTTGGAACATGGCACTCTTGCACAAATGCCACACATTTCTTTGTGGGGGGGGGGTTGGGGGGCTACCTGTAAGTATCCACAGCTCTCTGGCATGGATCTTAAGCACATATGCTCAAATTGAAGAAAAGAAACAAGCCAGTCTCAACTAGAGAGTGGCAGAGACTGTGGTGAACCTGAATAGCCATGTCCTGTTCAAAGTAGGAGCTCTAATTTCTCCATCTCTAAACCTTGGCAACTACATTTTTAGTTAGATTTCACTCATTACATGTGATAGAGTTTCACATTAGGCAGAGGACAGGAAGTGTGGGGGGGTGGAGACAAGCAGTGAGGTAGACTGGTGGCAGGGAGAGAGCAAGTGAGCAGAGCATCACCAATACATTCTGTGCTGGGGACTGAACTAAGACCGCTCTAGAGATTGAGCTATCGCCCCAGCCATGACAACTAATTTCTTAATGGAAATTTCAATGCTATAGGTCAGACTAAACCCTGTGGGCTGAACTTCTTGGTCAATTGGGAAATAACACTGTAAAAGAATGGTACTCTTATGTGCTTTTCCTGTGGAATTTAGCAAGTCAGTTTACATGAGTGGGCATGAATGCTACCCCTCAACTGTCTGATAGAGGGGAAGCCAGAAGGTGCAAACCCTACAGAGAACATCAGATTTTAATTTGTGCAGAAAACAGATGGAGCTAATCTCGTGACTGTTGCCCAAAACGTGGGGTCTGATCAAAGTTTCCAGACTGGAGTTTGGGAGATTTTGAAAGGTGTTGAATTTTGCTGCCCCCTTGCCACCAGCCTCTTCTCTCCAGCTCTTACCATCGCTCACCCCACCAACACAGAGACACCTCAAGACACTTTTCCAAATGTACCATTGCAAATTAGTTTGACAGAAGATACAGAAACAAGGGCGGTTGGTTTCCCTTCCTTGTGTCCAGGTTTTACAAGAAACATTAAATCTCAGGCCATTTTATAAGAATCCCCAACTACTAAATCCAATTCAAGGTTCGCATCCCAAACCCCAAACCGAGAGCCACCTTGCCTTTTCCCCTCCCTCTCTCTCATTCTCTCTCCCTCTGCCTGTTCACCTAAATATTTCTTAATTGAACGGTCTGCTGTGGAGCTTCCTTATAGCAGTTTAATAGATTAACTCATCTGAGCCAGCCTCAAATTTCAGATTAAAATTCCTTCATCCCGAAGGCAGCTTTATCAGGTTGTTGGAGGCTGTTTTCAAACCTTGGTTTTGAATAGCAGCGGCTCTGCATTAATTTAACCACTAAGCTAATAAGTAGGTTTCGTTTTGTTATGCTAAGCTTTATTGCTTTTCTTTTGATCAGAATGGTGTTGTTGAGCAAAGCAGCAGACAAGGCATTCTTTGATGAGGGAATTAGCGCTCCATTCTTCCTCTATTATTCATAGCGCAGTGGAATATGTAAGTACCTGAGGGTGTCAAAGGAGCGCAGGTTCTATTGCAAAGTGCTCGCCTTGTTTCTCTCAATAGCTGACTATGAGATGATAAACCGCTTAATACACTGTGCTAATTGGATGAGAGCAAAAAGAGATGGGAATTAAGGCAAGGCAAAAGGAGAAAGTGCAACCAGCCTTCAATTCACTCTTTCACCACTTTACCAGCACCAAAGGAGGCACAAGCTTTCTATAAGCAGACTAGAGGTTTTGTGCAGAGATAAAATGAACGTGTTAGTGGATTCAAGTAATACACTAATTATTGCACAGTATAAATACCACGACTGGTTTTATAACAGGGAGGTAAACTTCTTTTGAGAGGGTTATAGGATTGCTTGGCAGTGGTGTAGAACCTAATAAGGCCCCAGAGTAATAACCCCCTGGATTAACAAAATTGCTGCTTGTACAAGTATGATTCAGGCTTTTATGAAGATTTTTGGAGAATGAATAAAAATGACTGAATGACATTTCTTAATGTATAACTGGTAATCGCTCCCTTTTCTTTAAAGGAAAAAAAATGTATACTTCCAAACCGGACCCTTAATAACGTCCAGGGACAACACGACTTTTTCCTTTGAAAAATGCTTCTTCCCAGTCAGGTAGCAGGTTTGCTTCTCCCCGCCCCCCTCCCCCCAAGCAGGCTGCCACTGTCAGCTAAATATGCAGTTGCTCTGGGGACCTCTGTGTTCCAAAATACCATTTTAGGACCCCTTTAAACCCCCCTTCATTCAGACACACTTTTGTGTATACACACACATACATGCTCACACACACAATGTTTTTTCTAAAAGCAAGTTGAACTAACCCATATATAATTTCCTCTCCTCTAACATCAGCCCCTTTTCCATTCAAAGTAAGATCTCTGTAGTACTCATAATGATACGAAAAAAAGAGAAGTGCAGGCATCCTCTTGTTTCTTGGCATAAAAATCAAGAATAGTACCAGTTGTTCCTGTTGGGGCATGGGGAGATAGGAAACGATGGGGAGCTGACCTTAACTGGCTTTAGCTGAATCTGAGTTTCAAGTGGACAGTCCCAACTCTTCTCTTCTGTAACCACTCTACCTCACTGCAAACCCAAGATATCCACCCTAAGTCCCTCCGCAGCCCAGGCTGTGGGTAGTTGTTGTTGGCCTAGTCGGGGACACCTGACCAAGTTAGGCCCACCTGCCCCCTCCGGCCTTTCCTGTGAGATGCCATCTAGATCAGCTAGGCAGTCTGAAAATGTAGCAAATTCACTCCCTGCTTCCACTGACTCTGTCCACAGAGACTCAGAACAGGGTCTGAGCCCCTCCCCCAAGGTGCTGTGGGGGTGGCCCTGGGAAAGCAGGTGGTGGGGCACTCTGCCCTTGGTGTGATAGGGATAGTCCCCCTGTTACAGGAACTCTCCTGAACACCCCCCCCCAGGCGGCAAGTCCTCCATGGTGGAAGAGGTTTGCTTAAGTTGGGGGGGGGGGGTCAGCTACTCCCAGCATTGTGACCGAGTTCCCAGATATTGGGGCCAAATTGGGTTGCCATTCATTAATAATGCTCACAATAAGATTAAATCATCCTGGAAAATCTCATAAAATCCCCCTAAGTACGCTCCAGTGGCTCTTTCCAATCCCCATCATTCAGCACTTGGGGAGGTTTGGAAGGAGAAGAAAATTGGTTTCTTTGCTTTTAATGCTGCTTTGAAAAGATACTCAGAGTTTGTCATGCGTGACATGTCACATGTTTAATGTGGACTTGCTGGAAGTCAGGGGGTCTTTAACGTGTGATATTTATGGGGAATATTAAGTGCAGAATGAGGTCCCTCCAGCTGGGGAAAGTTGAAAGAATAGGAGGCCCAGGACGGTGCTTGTTTGCAGCATCAGAATGACACAGGATTAAGAGTTTGTAAAACAAGGCGAGGGGTTCTCATTGGCCAGTAATAAATGTAATCCTTGGAGGTAATTTCACGCAATTTGCTTCTGCTCCATGGAAGGGTCAAATGAAAAAAAATGACTTAAAAAAAGAGTTCATTAACAGGAAGAATGGTACTGTTTCTCGTAGACCATCCAACTGGCAGCCTGGAGGAGGGGGGCGGGGGAAGTCCTGCCGAAACAAAAGCCAAAATCGACGCAAAAGTGATACTGACCACCACACACACAAAAAGTTCTTTCCCTCGCACTCCTCCTGCTCTCTGGGGTCTGATCCTCAGACTCTAAAGTGGCCCTGCTCCCTCCCTCCCCCCCACAAGAAAATGGTCTTTTCCCCTAGGAGACCCTATGGGGTCTGGAAGTTTGAGGCGCTCAGATGGGGGTGGAGGGAGGAGATGGCAGGCAGAAAATTCGCGCCAGGCTTACAAGAGCCCAAAAAGGCGAAGGGGGGTCGGCGGTCCCAGGCCCGGTGCTCAACCCACCCGACGGCCCTAGGCAACCTCGGGCCCATGAGAGGCCCCCCCGCCCCCCCGCCAGGTTTCCTGCAGAGAGAGAGAGAGAGAGAGAGAGAGAGAGAGAGAGAGAGAGAGAGAGTGTGTGTGTGTGTGTGTGTGTGTGTGTGTGTGTGTGTGTGTGTGTGTGTGTGTGTGTGTGTGTGTGTGTGTGTGTGTGTGTGTGTGTGTGTGTGTGTGTTGGGGGGAGGTCTGGACTTCCAGGCCAGGGGAGAGAGCTCGGCTGAGCTCTGCAGCTGCTGAGCGGATTGCCCAACCCCCGGGTAGCTGCTGACCTCTGCCCGACCCCGCACCTGCCCCGCGTCGGCCACACAGCGCTCAGGCCCGCGAGAGGACCCGCCCCCCTTCTCCAGGGCGTGGACTGGGAGTGCGCCCCAGTACCACGGCCCGCGCCCCCCGCAGTGACCTCTTGGCCCAAGGCCTGGCGGGGCTGCGCGCACCCGCACACCGAGCACGGTAGTCACGCCGCGGCACCCCTCCTCCTGTCCTCTCCCCAAGGTCCGGCGCGCTAATTACTGCAAATTGAAACTAATTAAGCTTCTCTTCCCTTTCCCATCACCCTGGGAGCGCAGGCGAGCCCCAGCCCCCGCGGTCACCCCGAGGGGAGCAGGCAGCACCCAGGGAGGTTGCCTCCCGGGTTCCTACCGCGGGGAGGGGTGCGTGCGCCCAGGGGGCGGGGGCTACACATCGCGAGTCTGTGTGGGTCTGCTCGCGAAAGCTGAGCTGTTTAGATTTTTTTTAATGTCTACATCTCCCAGTGCCTGGATAAGTGATGTAATGACATTTGTCGAATTACGGCCTGCCACTCGGATGGCCTTCGCGGCCTCTCCATCGCCATCCCCCACGTCCCCCCACAGTGCTCCGTGGGGCCCGCCCCCTCGGAAGCCGGCCCCGGGCCGCGGCCCGCTGGCATCTGGCATCCCGCGCCTTCCCAGCCCGAACTCGCTTGTAATTTCTCCGTGGTCGCCAACGCCTACCACACCCCGCCGTCTGCCCCAGCTGCGTGGTCTGGGATCCCTAACTCTCGCCGCCCCCCCCCCCACCCCTGGGGAGCCGGGCCTCGTCCTTCAGCTTCGTAGCAACCCGGGTCCTTCTGAGGATCGGGTTCATACCGGGGGGCCTCTGCCAGGAGGACAGCGTGAGCACAGACCCTGGCGGTGCCAAGACCCCGGAACCAACGCTGGACTCCCACCCCGTCCACTTTAATTGTGCCCCCAGTCTATATAGAGCATTCACACTTACTTTGTTAAACATATATATTTTTTTATTTTGAGCGTGACACTTCTCCACTAGATAGCAAGGAAAAGTGATAATAACAATTACACATTACACAAAAGTACTGTACCATTGCCTTTATCTTGAAGGTTTCGGAAGCCTCTACAGTTAATAAGTTAAATAAAGGGCTTGAGTACATAAATATTTGTCTAGGAACCCTACCGTATCTACAACACAGTAAGAATCTACAGGAGGACAAACTTATACCATACCACGCGGAGTGCAATTGCGTTATAACATTTCAAATATACAAAGCTCTGTTCTTTTTTTTTTTTTTAATAACAATGGTATGTACAGAATCAATAATCACAGTTTGGTGACTTCAACAGTCCATATTCTAGCAGAGTATTTCCCTTTGGTTTGATATAAAAACCTTGGTTGGTATATGATAAAGAAGAGAACAAGAACAAGACGCCGCTTTCCTTTAAGTGCACTGTCAGCTATCTTACAGATATGCATTCGCTCCCCTGGCCCAGGCTGCAGGCCGGGGCCCACGCTGGGAGATCAACTTCGAGCGCCAAAATGCTATTAAAAAACAAAAAAGCTAAGTGGGAGTATCGGGAGGGGGGAGTCTGGGGGTTTACATTTCTGAACTGCAATACCAGGCGTCTTGGGGAGCAAATCTCCCGGTTGTTTTCAGTAAAGTAAAAACTGGAGAGAGTGGACGTTGGAGTAGGAGTTGGAGCGAGGTTGGCAGTGACAGGGGTGGGGGATAGGGAGAGGGGGCGGGGGAGGGAGACAGCCAGCCGAGGAGGTGCCACGTCCGGGAGCGCCGAGAGGCCTCCGCCCGCGTCAGGCTGTGCGCAGGGGCCGAGCTCTCGGTGCCGTCTTGGGAGTGTGCTGGTCCTCTGTTTCCATTTGGTCTTGAGTGTGCGGAGCGAGGTGACCGTGCGGGCGCGGGCGGCCGCCTTTAGCACACCTCCTTGCCCGTGCTGGTGCCCGGCAGGATGTTGAGCTGCGTGAGCTGCGCCGCGTGCTCCTTGGCCTTGAGCCTGAGCGCCGCGATGCTGGAGGCGCGTCTGTCTGCGGCCGCCGTGGCCGGATCTGCCAGCGCGCCCGACGCCACCGCGCCCTCCACGGCCGGCGAGGGCTGTCTCAGGAGCGCGGCCGCGGTAGACGCGCTAGTCAGCGGGGCCATGGTGGAGAAGAGCCTGCGGGGAGAGCACAGGGCGCCGTCGGAGGGAAACGCAGCCGGGCCGGAGCGGGAAACCGACGGGGGAGGACACGTGGGAATCAGAACAGAGACGGCGGGGCCCTGCTGGCCGGGCTCAGAGACCGCCCCGCGGTTTCTGGGGGTTCACTTAGGAAGGGGGGAAGGGGAAGCCCCGGACTGGAGGGGCACTGCCAGGCGAAAAGAGGGGGTGCAGGACTAGATAAGCCCTACGGTGCAGACTCTGCTCTCCCCAGGGCGTCCCCATCCCGCCCCGAACCCCCCACCAGCTCTGCCTGCTCTGGGCTGGCACCGCTACCTGCCCTCCCTCAGGGCTGAGCTAGAGTACGGGCCGGGACCCGGAGGCCCGCCCATCGCACCAGGCGGCCACACACCTGCCCAGGTCCCCATAGTCTCTGACCCCGGGGTATCCTGCACACAGCCGAGACGACCCCAGTCCACGTCACCGCCTCCTGGTGGAGTCGATTGCTTTGAGTGGCTCCTCCGCTCCGTTCACCTTGCACTACCTACCAGCAGCTGGTGCCCCGACCAGCCCGACCCCTGCCACTTGGGGTGCCTGCCTGGCAGCGCGGTCACCTCCCCAGGGCTCTGGCTCCATTCCCCCCCCCCCCCCCCCCCGCAAGGCCAACTCGGGCTTCGTGCAATCTGCTGTCAGCCCACTAGGACTCATGTAGAGCCTCCTGCTCCTCCTCAGCCCACCCTCCACCCCTCATGCCACCCACACCGCACCCTTTTTCCAGCTTCTCCTCAGCTCCCCGCAGCGTGGTACTCCAGCCTGGTGTCCTAGCTTTTTCTAGTCACTTGTCAGAAAAGGGGGGGAGGGGTACAACGACATAGGGCTTCACATTTCTTTCCAGAAAAAAATAACAAAGCGTGGCCTGGAGGGGGCGTAGCAGGCTCTGGCTCCACTAGGTAAACTGAGTCACTACACTTCAGTACACTTGGGGTTTATTGTATTGGATTGTTACAAGAAACTAATATTACTTCGAGTCTTTTTTTAAAAATTTTTGTCTCAGATGATTTTTGTTAAGTGGCTGCGCAGTCGGATGAATCTATTATTTCTTTGTTCTCCCAGAGAGAGATCATTGAAGCTGCATTCAGTTTTATTTTCACTGCACTTTCCAACTTAATACATCCCTCTTTTGTTTCTTTGTCTGTGTGATTATACAGACTTTTTATTTCATCATTCGATGTTCATTTAAAGAAAGGGAGTTATAATATAGATGAACTGTTTCTTTTCTTCCGTTGTCTTGTGCCGCTGTGGGGGTCGGGGTGCATATATGGGGATGTGGTTGGCAGCGGGTCACTGAGTGACAAGGAAGACGCAGTCTGGGGGAGAAGATAAGGCTCTTGTCACCCAGAGGCTCTAGAGCTCCAGTGGGGCTCGGGCTCTTTCCTTTTGCTGCCAGGCTTAGGGGAGGGGCATGAGCAGGAGAGTAGCAAAACTTTACAAGTCGCCTCACCTCTGGAACTGCTTTAGTCTGGGCACACCCGCCTAGGGTCTGGGCTGTTTGTCTCTTCCCAGGGGAGCTGGGCAGCTTTCACTAGCATTGCCTTCCTCCCAGCCCTACCCCCACCCCAGCTCCAAGCCTTTCCCTTCAAGAGGCAACATTAGACGGTGTTTTCTTTGGATGGGACTCTGAGGTTAGGCCAAAGAAAAAAGATATGTGTATCCCTCCTGCCTCCTCCCTGATCCTAGGCTGGTTTGTGTGACAGAGACAGAGAAGACATGCAGACAGACTCCCCGAGGCCGCGTGTTACCTGCCAAAAGCAGGGCTGATGAAGGCCGGGTGCCTGAACACTGCGGCTCCCAGGAAAGTGCTCAGGCCCAGTGGCGCCCCACTGGGTTGCAGACTGGCAGAGCCCGGCGGCGGCGGGAGACTCGGGAAGGCGGCGGCGGCGGCAGCGGCGGCGGCCGTCCAGGCAGAGTCGAGCGCGGGGTGGTGCGGAGGGAAGGGGCTGGCGTCCAGGTAGGGGCTGAGCGGGTGGGTGGCAGAAAGCGGCCCGGGAAAGGGCAGCCCCGGGGGGTGGGTCTGAGCGCCCGCCTTCTCCCGCTTGCGCCACTTCGCCCGACGGTTCTGGAACCACACCTGCAAGATGAGAGAGCCCGGGGTCTGTGTGGCTCCTGGCGGGCAGAGCACTCCTGGCGCGCCCCTTTCCTCGTCGCTGCGGACCCCTCCTTCTCACCGGGGCCTACACCTGCCTGGGCCCAAAGTGAATGCCTTGGGAAATGCCGAGCACCCCCTTCCCCATGGCAGTTGCCACTAGTCTAGTTCCCTCCTCCCAAGTCGGGACAGGGGGCCAGCGTGCTTAGAGCTAAGGGACCCAGGTTCACCATGGCTTGGCCGCCTGTGCTCGCTGCACGCCTGTAGGCAGGTCACTTAGACCTCTGGGCCTCGGTTTGCTCATCTGTAAAATGGGGTGATGCAGCTTCACTCAAGTGACTTGTAAGGAATGAGTGAGAGCTGGTGTTTGGGGGGGGGAGGGGGAAGGATGGTGTTCCCCAAGAGGCCCTGCCAGGAGATGAAGGGGCATGACAGGCTGCTGTTTATTTATTTATTTAGATTTGTATTTTATTTTATATTTGCCTATTTCATCCTGACCTCCAAAGCTGGCAAAATCATTGCTTGGCATTGAGAAGAGAACTGTAAGGGTAGTTCCTTTATTATTTATTATTTCCAGAAATATCTAGTGAAGTGAACACCTCCCAGCACTAGGCTGGGTTCTGGAGAACAGAAAGCTAGAGAAGAAATGCCCAAGGTATTAGCAACAAGCAAGGCACTTTGGAGCAGGGCACTTCTCCAGGAAATGGGACAGAAGGTACACAGCCCACCACCAGCAGAGGTCAGATTCTACCCACAGAGGCACTGGCTGTGTGTAGACCAGCAATACCCGGACACACAGGATACCCGTACTCTTCACTTCTGTAGCACTAACAGGTCCTCTAGTTCTGTGGGGAATGCAGTTAAAGAGGTTACTTAAATAAGATCACGCTGGGCTTGGGGGAGGTTTTCAGCACAAGATATCTATCTCTCTAGCTGTTAATAGAAAGCAGTTTTAGGAGAGACCTTTACCTGAAACGTGGCAGCTACCATAGTTTAAAAATAACTCCCAGGAGCATGGAATTATTTTTATGTGACCTGCTCATCACACCTACAGCTGGGAAGATTATGCTCCTTCTCCCCTGAAGGTATTAATATTTTTAGGGCAGGATTTATGCCTGCACGCAAGTCTCAAAATTAAGAATGAACTTCAGGGCTATACAGACTTATATTAACATATAATGTCAATGATCCCCAAGGAATATGTTTTTTTGAAAGTTTAAGACATCAATGTCTTTCAAATATACACACTGGGGGTTGTCGCTACTAGCGCTAGTCTCTAAGCTTGGTTTGACTTCTAGACAGCCATCGGGGCAAGAAAAAATGAAACTCCAAATTGGTTGATGACTTATAATTCTTCTGAAAAGGGTGCATCCGTCACAGTCCGCAGCCCTCCAGTGAGCTCTTTGTGAACTGCTGAGGTATCCCGCGTGGAGACGCAGGCTGCAGAAGTCAGGCTAGCTGGGAGCAGGCTGGGTGGGCAGCTTTTGTGCAGCAGATCTGTCTAGACTAGAATATCCGCCACTCCTTGGCTGCAGTGAAGGGGGGGTGGTTGGAGGCACAAAGTCCCCAAAGAACTTGGAAACCATTTGCAGAGGATCCTCTCTCCCGGCTCAACTGCAATTATCAAGATGTCCCCTTGCAATTCCTCATTATTGAATTAATACCTCTGAGGCCCCCCAAAGGTAAACGAAAGGCCTCTAATAATTCATATTCACTTAATTACATCTTCTCCAGTGACTAGGGGGAGAGGAGGGGAGGGGGCAATCTCTTTCTTTTTAAAAGTTATTTAACTTTCCCACGACTCGTTCCCCTGAGCTGAAAATACAGAGTTGCTGTCACATCTCTGTTTGACAATGGAGAAATGTGTCAACAGAAAGGAGGGGACAGGCCTCATCATTAGCCCTCTAATGCAAGAAGCTGTTGTGTATTAAATGAGCCATATGGAATTTATTGTGCTTTATCAGCGCTTGATTTTGACTGTAAAGTGATTCACTCAGCTACTAGCCCAGGGACATCTGTTTTCTGTTGGCCATTGGGGCTGCCTGGTGTTGATCGTCTCTTTGGTTATGAGGCCTGGGTTCGGAAATGCACTCTGGTATGGGGCTGCAAACACCTTTAATAGCATTGCACTCACTCCCTATTAGATCAATGTGGGCTCATTGCTATAAAAAATGGGAAATCAAATAGCATTAGCCAGCTCCTTGTGCAGGCGGAGGGGAAATCAAACAGCATTTTGCCTTCAAATGGCCCTGTTTGTTCTAGCACTAAGTGGGCTTTTATGAAGCCCGATTGGAGACTTAATCGCAGCCAAATACCTGCTTGGAGCTGAGAGGATTTGTCTAACAACCAAATCCATGCTCCATCCCATTATTTCAATCAGAAGGCAGTCCGTGGATTGTTTCCTATGGGGACTATAGGATGGGGGGTGTCCAGAACTAGTCACAAGGGACCCTGAAACCCTGCTTCCAATCCAGGACTCCTTCCTCAAGGCTCCTAACCCTACAAACCTTCCTTTCCAAATTCCCAGGCCTTCAGATTCTTATGATCAGTGTGTGTGTGTGTGTGTGTGTGTGTGTGTGTGTGTAGTCTGTTTCTCAGATTCTGTCCTTCAATTTATGAAGGGGGGTGTCAATGTCCCCCCACACCCACCCACCAGCCACCTTTCGCTCCCAATCACCCCCCTCCCTCTCTGTGGTGCAGCTCACCTGGACTCTGGCCTCAGTCAAGTCCAGCCTCATGGCCAGTTCCTCCCTATAAAAAAGCAACATGAAGACAGGGGGTCACTACAGGCTCCAGCACCCCTCCCCTCACTGGCAGACCTCCTCCACTAGGGGCTTTCTGGCTGTCTGCCCTCACCCCCAAATGCAAGGGCACTGCCAGCCCTTCACTACCAAAGTGAAATGTCCACTGTTTGGTGAAACCCTGACACCACTTAACACACACAGTCAGGTCCAGGCTCTGATATGGACTGCTGGGTCCTGTTATGTTCAGGAGGGGATTCTGACTTAGCCTCTAAGTCCACACAATTGGGATAAGGTTCCCTCTTGCTCTGCTCTCTTAAGCCAGAGACCAAAGAGAAACATACAGTGTGCATATGAGAAACACACACACACACACACACACACACTCTGTCCTGATAGTAAATGAGAAAAGTATTTAATGAAGAAAAAAGGAGGGGAGGAGGCTCTATTGATTTCTTTCTGCCTCTTTTAAAAAATGTTTTCTCCTCCCTTTTCTCTCTTGAGTTCTCAGTCTCTCTCTCCTCCCCCCTCCCCCGTCATAACTCCCCACTACCCTCTGGAGATATGTTAAGCTTGTTAAGAGTTCAGTGGGGTAATTTTTCGATTAAACAAAATTCTGCGCACCTCCTGACTCCAGTGCCCACTACAAATCCTGCCCATCTCAGGGGAAGTCAATTTAACTGAAACCCTACCCCGTCATTGCAGTTATTACTGCGACAATTAAGGCAAATAGGAAACCATTAAGATGCTATAAAACGGCTTACGGCCTGTTTACCAAAAAATATGAGCGCAAGGCGAGTAATTGGCACTCACTCACTAGTCTGAAAGAGTGGGGGGCTGCCACATCCTGAGACCCAGGCAGTAACACACCTCCACCAGTCCATACCTGAACCTTTAGGACCAAACCGGCTAAGCCCCTCCCAATGGCTCCCGCTACAAAGGGCGCCCACAAATCAACTGCACTTCAGGCTGGCTCCCACTGGGCCCCAGGGACTCTACCACTGGGCCCCAGGGTGCTAAGAGTAGGGTGGTTTCCTTCACACACTTCTGGTGCTCCCTACCCTGCCCCCCAGCTAAGGCAGGTCAGATCTAGTGCCACCCAACCACCCAGCACCCCATCATGAAGTACACAGGCAAGAGAAATGCAGAAGGCCGGTGAGCCAGTTAGCTTTTTGATGGCAGGCTGCTCTTTCTGTTTTATATCTTTTCCCACGTAAAGCAGGGGTCGGGTGACACAGAGCAAGGCGATGAGCAAGTTTGGTGCCTTCACCCTGCACCACGGCATCCACTCTTCTCTGTCTGGTTAAGAGAGACAGGCTGCCAGTTAACTGCTAGAACAACTACACTTCAGAGTTGATTCGGGCCTCCTGAGCCCTCCGCTGTGATGTCTCCTCCGGCTTCCTGCGTCTAAAATGCACTTTGAAAAGCTGCACACGCCTTGAGCGAAGTAGCTGCCTGCAGCTCTGGATAGACAGCAGCCCCCACCCCCAACCCGGGCGATTTTGCTGGGATGAGGAAGGGTTCTTTCTGGCCCAGAACCTCAGTCCAGCCCAGGGGCCAGTCTCGCTGACTCAGTTTCCCCAGAAGAGCTGGCAGTTGAGGTGTACTGCTGGACGCTTGTCCTTAGAGAAGACTCAGCACGGCTCTTGCCTACCGCCTACCAGGTCCGAGGGTCCTCCCCCACCCCCAGGACCCCGCGTGCACACACCAACACGCGGGGCTTAGTGTGCGTATGTGTGCGCTGGAGAGTCTGACTGGGCCCCCGAAGGGTGTAGAGATACCAGCGCTGCCCGGTTCCTCCAAAGCACACAACCTGTCTCTTTCTAAAGGCGTTCACAGGCGCGGGCTCCGGCCTGACAGCGACCCGCGTAACTGACACCGCCAGACTCGGGCCAGGTGCAGCTGGCGGGCGGGCAGCCCCACAGCCAGAAATAGCCCCACTGGGCTCTGGGCTCTGGGCTTTGGGCTCTGGGCTTCGGGCCGGCTGTTCTGGCGGCGCCTCACCGGGACCTGGGACCCGGGACCTGGGCCAAGCCCTGCGGGGAACGGCGGGAAGCCCTGGGGAGGGGAGAGGCCGCTCACCAGTCCCTCTAGCTCCGGCCCGCCATTGGGAGAAGGTTGGCGGGGGCAGAGAGGGGAGTGGGGTACCTGGTGAAGACGTCGGGGTAGTGCGTCTTCTGGAAGGCGCGCTCCAGCTCCTCCAGCTGGTAGCTGGTGAACGTGGTGCGGTAGCGCCGCTGCTTGCGCTTGAGCAGCCCCTCCTCCGAGTCGCTGCCGGCCGACAGGCACACGCTGTCCTCGCCGTCCTTGCCCTCCGCGTCCTCGGGCTGCAGCAGCAGCTCCTCCTTGGGCGACAGCTCCCCGCCCTCGGGGGCCCCGGCGGCGGCGCTCCCCGTACCCGAGGCGGCCACCGGGCAGCGCCGGGGCTCCGGGAGCAGCGCGCGGGCGTCGCCCCCCAGCAGCTCCTCGTCCTCGTCCTCCAGCAGCTCCTCGTCCTCGTCTTCGTCCTCCTCGTCCTCCAGCAGCTCCTCGTCCTCGTCCTCGGCGCCGCCGCCCGCCGCCGGGGCGCCGCCGGGGCGCTCGTCCGGGTGCGGGTGCGGGTGCGCGGCGCCCCCCGGGCCGCCCAGCTCGTCGAGCGCTGGCGGAGGCGGCACGAAGGGCGCCCCGTTCTCCCGGTACGACTTGCTGCGGCTGATGCTCACCTGCGGCGCCTGGCTGATCTTCAGCGTGTCCCAGGCGGCGGCGGCGGCGGCGGCGGCCACGGCGACCCCCGCACTGTCCGGACGCTCCCCGGGCCGCGCAGGAGGCGGCGGTGGCTGGGCCTCCCCCCGCGGTCCCGCCGTGGCCGTGGCCGTGGCCGTGGCCGTGGCCGTGGCCGCAGCCGCAGCCGCCGCAGCTGCCGCCGCAGCCGCCGCCGCGGCGCCCTGGAGGAGGCGGCCCCCGCCCGGGCCGTACAGGCGCCGGAGCTTGGGCGGCAGGTGCAGCTCGGCCTCGAACGGAGCGCCACTGCCCTTGGGGGAGCCTGTGGGCGAGGGAGAGCGGTCAGCGCGTCGGCCCGGGGGTCCCCGCCTTCGCCACCGCCGGGGGGTCCTGGGCGCCCACCCCCCACTTTCCTTGCTTTCTTTGCTTTCCCTCTTTTCCCTTTTCTCTCCCCCTTTCTTTCCTTGCCCTCTCCCGCTCTTCCCTTCATTTCCTTTACCTCATTCTCTCCCTTCCAGTCGTCTCTCTCCCCCCTTTCTCTCTTTCCACCTCTCCATTTCCTCGCATTCCTGCATTCCTTCCTTTCCCGTTGCTTCCCCTGCCCCCTTGGCGCGCTCCTTTTCCTCTTTTCTTTTACCCTCACCCTCTTGCTCACTTTTCTCCTTCCTACTTTGAGGCAGGAGAGAGTTTGCAAACATTCAACAACGTAAACGAAAATCCCCACCACCCATAAAACTTTGCTCTTCTCCGCTGCTGGGGGCCAAGGCTGGCCAGAGGGGCATCGCTGGAGGGGACCCCTGTGGTCACTAGCCGCCGGATAACTCAGAGCGCCCCAGAGTCTGAGGAGACAGAGGGTCCTGGCAAAGCAGGGTCCAGGAGAAAAATGGGCTCAGAAAGACTGGCTGGGGGGCGAGGGGGACAAGAACGCCAGACTGCTCCTTCCCTTCAGGAAGCGCTGGCACAGGTGCCTCAGGGGCTAAGAAGGGAGAAGTCGGTGGTCAAGGCCCTTCTGCTCCGTCCACTCCAGTTTTCCAGGAGGTGCTGCAGCTGGACCACTGCCTTTTGCATTTTTAAGAAACCCCCAGTCTTCTCCCAGGGGCAAGCTCAAGGCAAAAGTTGAGTATTCACGGGTTCTGGGCAAAACGATAGTTGTCCTGAAATTTTTAATTTTAGGGGAAAATAAAACCTTTATCCATCTCAACTATATTTTAAATAATAATGTAACAGAAAAACTGCAGCCAGAAGCCATACATGTCACACATTTCTCACACACTAAAGAGCACTCGGGGAGTCCCAGGGAGATGTCCTCTGCAAAGCTTGGGTTTGAAAGGTCACAAGTCAGCTACAGTTGGAGAAGGAAAAAAAGCAAAACACCGCATAGGAAGAAATTTTCCAGAGAAGAAAAAACGCAAGGCTCCCCCTGCCTGGAGACCTCCATCCATCAGCTTTCTGGGTCCTTATCTTCATCAAGTACATGTTGCAAGGGCCTACCCGGCACAGGCTGTTTCTGGCCCGTCGCCCTTCTTCAGAACACACTCAGGCCATCAAACGGGACATTCAAATGATCTAGGGGCCAATACCCAGAACCTAAAAATCCCTCCTCCCCGCCAAGTAAGCCTGGCCTTGGCACCCAGAGCGAGAGATAGCCCCGGCGAAATGCTTACCGCTCTTAGAGGGCCCAGGCCTCAGAGGTGTACTCTCTCTCTGTTGGTCTCCAGTGTCACAGTCCCAGGCCCCTGGCCCTGAGGCTGAAACAGCCGACTGTAGCCCGGCGCCCTTGGCAGGTGCCTGGGCGACCGCAGACTCACCTTGCATGGCCTTCTCCGGGTCGGCGCGGCTGGCCAGCGGGGCGGGCAAACTCTGCGCAGCTCCCAGCAGCCGCATTTTGCACGGGCTCCTCCGGCCCAGGATGCTGTCGATGCAGTAGGAGGAGAGCAAAGTTGGAGATTTACTTTTGCACTCGGGCCTCTCAGAGCAGCCCTCCTCCTGGTACTGATTGCTCATGGCTGGGGCTTTTTTTCCCCCCTTGGGCGCAGAGAGCGGGCCGCTAGCTGCCTCTCCGGCTGGCGGGCTGGCTGGGTGTGTGCTGGGGAGTGTGGCGGGGTGGCTGGCTGGGGTGGGTGTCACTGCTCTGTGCCTGCTGCGGCTCTAGGTGGCTGGCTGCCGGCTCCCGCCCTCCGCGGCCGCGCTCGCCCTCTGCGCTCCGGACAGGCAGTAACAAGTGTGGCGCGCGGCGGGCGCGGCGCTGGGGTCTCTCTGCTCCACGTGCTGAGAGCCGCCCTCTGATTGGCTGTCGCCAGAAGCCGGGCACCGCCGGCTACGGGCTCCGCGCAAAGCCCGGACTGGATTCCGGAGAGGCGGGCGGGCTGGGCCGCGGCCCCCTGGAGCCAAGTCACTTAGCGGACTTCTTCAGACTTCTTTCTTGTTCGCCCTGAAGGGAAAACTTGCCGAGTGCCCAGTCCCTCTCCGCAGCTCGCCCGTCAGGCTTCTAAGCTCGGTCCGAGGCTCTAGCGCGTTTAGAGAACAGGCCCACGGGTGCCGCTGGGTTGCCGGGCACCCCTTCCCCCAGGCCGCGGGTCGCTCCCAGAGGCCAGACCTGGACGCTCTCCATCAGACCAGCTCTGGGCTTCCCGCCGCCCGGCCTTGCCGCCAGGGCAGCGCCCCCACTCCTGGGTGCCCAGTCGCTGTCCACCAAGGAGCCGGGGCGCCAGGACGCCAGCCCGCTGAGGGCACCTGCATATGGGCGCCCAGTTTTCTTTGGAAAACATTGCCTTGAGTCTGAATGGAGCTTCCGGGTTACTAGTGCCCCCCCCCCAGCCCCTCTCACCTGCCCCCTCCTCCGTCTTTAACTTTGGTAAAAGTTCCTTAAGGACAAAACTCAACCTTGGGCGCTTGGCCTTCCTGGGGTCAAGTACCCGGTAAAGGCAAGCGGAGGAGTCACTTGGGGGGAGGGCCGGCTGGGGGTAGTTCTGGGATGCCCCCTATCCCCGGAATCCAGTTCCTCCTCTAGGCGCTACTCATCTGGGGTAGTTAGGCCGTCACCCTGAAGTTGGACACCCACAGATCGCGCCCAGGGAGCGGAACCTGCAGGCTGCTGCTGGGGGGGGGGGATGTTGGGGGTGGTGGTGACCTCTCCAGGGTGGGAGGGACCCCGGTTTAATTTTAATCAGTTCGCAGCTCCTGAAATTCCGAATTCTCACGTCCCGGCTCCCGTTAGCTAAGGCGAGGGTGTGTTTCTGCCCAGCAGCTGCCAGAGCGTCCAGCCTGGGCAAGAGGCCCAGTTGCCCCACTCAAGTTGGGCGGAGCCCGGGTAAGGGCGCTAACAACTCCCTTCCTTGCGTGGATGTAGGGCCCGAGGGACAAGCAGGGGCCCTGAAGCTGGCGGGTGGGGCGTAGGTGGTGGGTGGGTGGAAAAGGGGCCGGGGAGAGGGAATCCACGCCGGGTTTTCCTCTCTTAAACCCTCCAATGTGTCAAAGAAAAGACTTTTTTTTTTTACACAGGATTATACTTGAATCACTTACAGTCAGTATTTAAAAATACAAGGATACATAACTGGGATTTTTTTTTTCAGCCATAAACATCTGCATGACTCTTAGATGCCGATGGGTGGGTGGCAAACCGAATGGGCTGACTTGGCAGGAACATTCTAGACACAAGTTAAAGGGGACCTAGGGTTGGGAACCGCCACATTAGTAATGTTCATACTACTGTTGATCCTACTACTATAACATGCGAGAGGAAATGGTTGTTTCTGCCACCCTATGTCTCTCCCTGTCTCTGAGTGTCTCTGGTTGTTAGTTTGGCTCTCACCTGTTCGAAGGAGACCTTGAACTGCCCCTGAGAGCTCTCCATCTGTGAAGCCCTCTCAGAGGTTCACAAGCTCCTGGGACAGCCCCCTCCCTCTTTCCTGCAGGCTTCCTGCCCAACCCCACCGAAGGAGGCACCCTGGCGTTTTTCTGTTGTCCGGTTCAGATGTACTGACGTGTGCGCGCTGATTCCCTCCCCTTTCCCTCTCTGGTCGCCGAGAGCCCACAGCCGGCACGCGGTTCGCCACGCAGCCCAGAGGCGGAAGGCTGACACGGAGCTCCCCCGAGTCAGCGGCCTGGGGCTCTGAGGCTGGTGGCCGGGAGAGACGCGGGCACTTGCCCTGCTCGGTGGGCCTGGCGTCGGAAACCCACAAGACATGGACGCCGGCGGCCGAGTGACTGCAGAGTTGGCTCCGCACACGCAGAGTGGTCTGAAAACGAGTTCAAAAAAGATCGCGTCAAACAAAAAGAGACACAAATGCACAGATCATTCCAGAGGGCCTCAGGGGCTCTTTCGTTGGCAGATTTCTCTGCTTCTGTCTCCCTCCTCCCCTTTCTGCAGCTGTTTCTTCCTTCCTTCCTTCCTTCCTTCCTTTCTTTCTTTCTTTCTCTCTCTCTCTCTCTTTCTTTCTTTTTCTTTTTTTAAAAGTCGGACTTTCTGCTCGAGTGTATCTAATTTTAATCATCCACTGTCAGGGGGATGCTAGCAGAGACTATCTGATTCTGACTTAAAGACCCCTGGGATTACAGCTGCGTCTATTAATGGAACACAAAACATTTCTTTGGGAAACTGATGTGGAAACACTACCTTCATTTTTTGTTTTTATTTCTGTTTACCTTTGACATTTTCTAATCAATCTCAAGTGAGAAGTGAGAAAGGTATTGGCAAGGCATGTCCATTCACTTGGGGAGAAGGGCCTTACAGAAGCCCTGAAATTATCTGTGTCACAATCCACAACTTGACTTAAAAAATCTACAATTGACTTGCTGTTGTTCCCAAAAGATAGGTAGAGAGAGAGAGAGAGAGAGAGAGAGAACTTTCCTAACATACCCCATGGTGAGACAGAAACTGCTGCTACCTTCAGTGTCTGTTCAGAGCATGGGTTTAAGATATGTCTGTGCTACCTTTTAGATTATTTTAGCAAACAGATGCCTCTCGTATTCAGGAAGAAATGAGTTCATTTGTTGAGAAAGTAGACTTTTAAGGACTGAGGTGCAGGGACTATGTCTAAAATAACTTTCAGTTTGGCCAGTTTAATATTCACTCTGTCAGCAAACTGAGACTTTCTTTTCACCTCACTTCCTTCAACCCAGGAATCAAAAGTAATTGCTTTTCACTGATGACATTATTCATACTTGTACTTTGTTATTCTCAACTTCTGGCTCCTCTAATCTTTGAGGTCTGTAGCAGTTGGTTTTCTTTTCCCGGACTGCCTGAAAAACAAGATTTTGCAGTTCATCTGATTTAAAAATCAATCACTAAAATAAAAATGATAATCATGACCGGAAGTGAGGGTCACGAGTGTTCAAAACTGTCGTTTGTGGTGAAAAATGAGTCTTGTTCCCAGGTCTGGAAATAATAATTACCTAGGAGTGGCAAATGGAAGAAACCCCTTTCTTTTCTGTGGTGAGAGCTAATTCTACATTATCATTTCAAAATTATATTTGCAAGAAAAGCTGGACAAGGGGGTGGCAGTATGGGGAGGGGAGAATGTTTGGAGGAGAGTTAACCTTCCACACTTTTCATTCGAGATGGTTTAATTTAGTGTGCAATATACACACAGATAAAGCAAGCTGCAATGGACTTCCAACAGCACCGGTCTGCTCAGGTCCCCTTGAATTATGCTCAACCTCTTCAAAACATATATTTAAACAATAGAAATAAACTTCATTGGAGTTTAGCGACCAATTTGGAAGCCATTGGAAAAGAAGACAATACGTCCTGATTACACTCGAGGATTCTCTGTGATGTGATATCCCCTTTGCCAAGTCATTTTACTGTTTTATTTATTTAATTTCTTTTTTTTAAACAAACTTTCATTCATTTATGGTCTTCCGCAACCTGCTAATTTAACACTGGAGCGCGTTATTGCAGTGTTAGGAGGAGAGAAAGAGGGAGAGAAAACAACAATACTGCAATGATCCAAATGATACAGTAGAATTATAGCAATTATAGTTCTACTTGTGGAAGAAAACCTTGCTGAGATCAGGCAAACAAACTGAAGCCGTGTGAGGATAACAAGCGTGGGGATTGACAGCCGGTGCTGGGAAGAGCCGGAGGGCACAAACAGAAATATTTGCCTCCCCCATCCCCCTTAACTCCAACCAGTCAAGGTTAACCTCCTGAACCCCAGCTCTGCGAGTCTTATCCACTTCAGGGTATGCATTTTATGCGCTGAGCGAGGTCTCTCCTCCTGGAAGTCTGGTAATGGGAGGAAATGTAACATAATCCGCTTGTCTAGTACTTGCCCCCTTGCCTTCTCGGCCCCCTGCCTGCCCTGCACTCCCCACCCATGCCTCAGTTCTCCCCACCGCTACTGCGAAATGTCTGTGGTCGGTGGTGGGTTGTTGATGTGTTTTTAAAGGAGCTGCCCGTGAAAAGGACCAAAGGGACTGAGCACTTGGAGTGTGCAGGGAAGACTCCTTGGCATGGCTAAGGCGTCCCTCTCCACCAGGTCCTGAGCCCCAGCTCGGCCTTGGGTACCCCCCCCCCCCCGCAAGGGCTCACCGGGGAAGCTGCACTCGGGGGAGCGTCCCAGGGATCCAGGCTAAGCCCTCCAGGTATGGACCTATGGGTTGTGATGGCCTTGGCAGGGAGACTCCTGTGATTGCCAAACTTGGCCACGTTCGGTTGCAGGTCCGGAGCTGGGGAAGGGGGTGGAGGAGCGGGAGGCTGAGAGAAAGCCGACCTCCTACTCCACCTCTGCCCTCCGTAACCGGTGCGGGCGGCCAGTGGGGGCTCCTCCAGCCTCGCCTCTGTACACAGCGGGTCGAACCGGTCGCAGCCTCACCTCTGCCACTGGAAAGCAGGTGTGAATGTGTGGGGGTGGGGTGAGGGTGAGGGTCTTCCGGGGCGGGGTCCCCTGCCAGTGGCGAGGAGCGAGTTTTTTGGCCGGAGACCCCCACCCATCTCCTGCCTCCCCCCCCCCCCCGCATCTCCAGAGAGAGATACTTCTGTGACCGCCACCATCTGGTTTCTCCCTCCAACGCCGGTCCGTCGGACCCGGGCTGCACCCTGAGGCGCCTCTCTTCAGTCACTATTCTGGAGGTGCGTCTCCCGCGCCTCCAGACTTATTGGTGGGACGCGGGTTGGAGCCCGGGGGAAGGAGCAGTGGGGGACCGCACGCCGGCTTCAGTTCGGAGGCCCAGCCGACCCGGGCTGAGGGCGTCCTCCCAATGGGGTTCGGCTTGGCGCCACGGCCAGAGCGCGCCCCCTAGCGGAGACCGGGGGTGGGCCAGCCCTCCCGCTGCCGCCTCTGGGGACTGAAGTTGGCAGATCCGAGTGATCCGGCAGGAATGAATGGGGAAAGAAAACAAAAGCCTTGGAAACATTTCCAAGTGTGCAATAAAAGACCCATCTGTACCTTTCTTCTCCAGCGCGTTCGTGGTTAATGTCCCCCCATGCGCGCGAGAGGGGAGATAATTGCTGGGTGGATTCTAGCTAGCGAACCTCAGCAAACACAGGCCCGAGAAGGGGAATAATTGGGGATGGGGCGAAGACGAGCTGGCCCAGGCTGCACTGGGATGTTCCTGGAGACCTGGCAGCCCGGGACCTCGGGCCCTGTGTCCATGGGTTCCCAGGGAGGAGTTTCCTGCTAATTCCTTGATTGAGGTCTGTCTCCGCGGCACCCCTATGCTAGGGTTCTGGGATTTCCCACCGTCTGTGACTGTAGACCACTCCACCTTCTGAGTCTGGGAGTGCTCCTTTGGCTCGATGAACCTCTTGCCTTCCTCTTTATGCTTCCTCTCCCTCTGAATCTGGGGTCGCTCACCTCGGGCCTGCCTGGTACCACCCCCCTCCCAGGCCACCTGCACTACTCCTCTGCGCAGCCCCCCCCCCACATCCGGACGTACTTCCTGAAGGTCTGGTCAGAAATGGAGAGAAACTCTTAGGTTCCCCCACACACACACACACGCACACACGCACACTACACACATTGACTTGTTATCCCTGGAAATGCTCATCTGTCTTGTCGTGCTTATAATGTCCGGGGGGGAGAGAAGTTCCTGCTGAAGCCTGGACACAGATGAGCAGTTCCTCGGTGGAACCGAGTGTTTTGCACCGAATGTGTCCATTCTAACCCAGAAAGCAACCAGCAGGCCTGGGTGCTTCTCTAGGCCCTAGAGCCACAGCCTCCTGTCCCAGCCCGGCTGCAGTCTAGAGTCACAGTAAGGCCACCACAACACTGAGTAGGCAAGGCCTTGAAAGGAAGAGTCCCCCCAAGCAGGAGCCGGAACAGCTCTTTAGGGCCCTTCTTTTGCCATGTGTCTCGCTAATTGGGAAGTTCAACACGAGGCTTCCCCTGCCCATAAAAGGCTGGACGGGGGCGGGGTGGGGGAGAGCAGATGGAAGGGGCCCTGTGGGAAGGGAGGCGTGGGTGTCCCCGTGTTTAATTAAGAGTTGCATTGTGTTGGAGGGAGGAAGGGTGATGCCGAGGCTGTTCCCTTCATCACAAAATAACCTGCAAGTTAGAAAAAGGGAAAAGAAAGGAAAAACAAAGAGAAGAAAGAAAAGAGAAAAAGCCGGCGATGGAGGCAGCGCCGGCTGGGGAAGAGAGAGCTGGAGCAACACCGCGCCAGAGGAATGGAGCTCTCTAATTTCCTGCTGCAAATCACTTACCCCATCAGAAAACACAAATAGCTAACACAAGAGGGAGGGTTAATAGAAGAGGAGGACGAAGAAGAAAGGCCCCCGGAATAAAAATAACTGTGCGAGAGGGCTTGCATTCCCCGCGCTGACAGGCGTCTCCGATTTTGGGGCCAGTTCCGTCCTCCCCACTTCGACGCCCGCCCTTCGGCCCCCCGACTTCCCAGCCCACTCGGGATAGGTTCCCAGGACACCCAGTATCTTTGGGAGAAGGAGGCGACTCCCAGGCTGGGAGGGGGGCGACAGAGGCGGGGAGCTGGGACCTGTCTGGCCTACAGGCTTCTTGGGGAAACTGATACAGGGCCAGGAGGCACTCCTCTTTGCCCTCCCGCCTAACATGGCTGGGGCCTCGGTGAGCAGCCCTCGGCTGAGCTGGAAGAAGGTGCCCTCGCCCGGGCGTGGGGTAGCTGGGGCGGCTGTGTGGACGCACCTTGACGTATAGCCCATAGGGGAGCCGGCCAGTGACCCCCCCCCCCAAGAATGGGGAGGAGGGTCCGCAGAGCAGCGCGGGAAGTAGGCTCCCAGCTCCCGGGAGAGGGCGCGGCAGGAGGGCTGTGAAGAGGCGGTCAGGGACTGGCACTGATCACCCTTCGCGCCCCAGAAACCAACCGCAATAGCTGTCTCCTTCAAGGTGGCGGGAAGGGGGCGACCCGCTCGGAGAGGAAGGCACCCAGAGTACCTCTTGTAGCTTTTCTTGGTGGTGGTGGTGGTGGGCACTGTCTAGGAGAAACTCCCCAAAGTAAATTTTTTGGGGTAGTGGAAAATCATAGGTTTCTCATGGCCGCCTGTTATGTTGTCTTGCAGCCTTTAGGCTCACATTCTGCCCCACACCGCAGCCTTGGTGCGGAGGGGTGTGTGTGTGTGTGTGTGTGTGTGTGTGTGTGTGTGTGTGTGTGTGTGTGTGTGTGTGGTGTCTCTGCCCGTTGCAGGCCCTGAGGCATGGGAGCGGGACCTGCCCTGCGGATCTAGCAGTGTAGCGTTCTCAGCAATCCATTTCTCACTCTCTTGGGGGTGCACGCCCTCCCCTCCCTCCTCTGCTTTCAGCTGGTCTCCTCCTCTCGCCCCTCTTCCCCCTCCCCCCATGATTGCTGTGGGGCCCACTTCATTGTTTAGTGCTCATCCAGGCTCAGGCTGCCCAGGGACTCAGAAGAAATTAAAGCCCAGGGATTTTGCTCAGAAAAGCCCAAAAAGCTTTGAAAGAAAAGAGATTGAAACCCACAGTTCAAGTGGAATTTAGACCTAGGAGTGATTTTTACTTATTTCTTTTCATGGATAATAGAGAGTTGGTGTTACCTGTCACTGTGTTCTCCCTAATCAAGAGCCCCAAGACTATAATCTAACAGGTGGGCAAGTTCCATTTGCAGAGCAACTAGGAGCCCCCAACACTATCTTTCCAGTAGCACAAATAGAGGATGTGCTTGTGGACCATCTTTCACACTGCAGAATCAATTCCCAGCGTGTTTATTTCCATCTCTTTCTCTCTCTCTCCTTTTCTTTCTTCTTCTCTCCCTTTCTAATACCCCCTTTTGGGGGTAGGGCGGTGTGTGTACCCCACAGAGACAGTGGTAGTCAAAGATGGTTGGAATTCTGGGGCCCAGGCAAAAATCTTCAGCAAGGGTTTTATTTTTATTATTATTTTTTCTTTCTGCCAACTGCAAAAGAGACTTATCATCAAAGAAAACTCCTGTCCTTTCTTTCACCCACTTCTTTTAACCTCCTCCAGAAATGTGGTCACTGGGCATTTGAGCTCAGAGAAGGCAGAGCAAGAGGAGAGAGTTGTTCAGAGTGAGGTTCCACTGGTGCTTATTGGCCCTGCTTTGCCCTCAGTGGGGACCTGGCAGTTATCTCTGCAGATCCCTTCCTCCCCACCTTCCTAACACCTCCCCAGCCAGCCTCCACCCTGGGGACTGGCTTCTGCTGCACAGCAGAAAATGCTCACCCCAGGGGCGGGAGTACGACCCCAGGAGCACCCAGGGGTCTCAGTGAGGGCCACCTCTCCCGGTTTCCACCTCCCCCTCCTCCTTCCTTCATCAGCTTTGGGGTTGAAGCATTTTGATGTTATTTATGTAAAGGAAGCGACATTTGGGTAACCTTTTTATTGCATTTACACTAAAGGGAGATTGAACTCTAACTTTGAAAATTGTGACACTCCAATGAGAGCTATATTAAATTGCTTAAAAACATTTTGAAGGCATCATTGGTATTGTGTGGAGTGGTAAGTGAAACAAAGGATTTCACAGCATGTCGGGTTTTATACTAAATATGCTCATATTTAAGACTTTTCAGCTCTTGAGCAGAAGAGAGGAGAAAAGAAGCTGGTGAGATAGATAATAGGCGAGGGGCTGGTATGGAGAAGACAGAAGACATCTGCAGGGAGACAGTCCTATGGTGCTTGTCACATGCGCCCTGCTGCTCTAGGAGCCCCACTGTACTGTGAATCCTCCTCTGCTAATAGGGGAAATTGAGGCACAGACAGACTGATCCACTGGCCCCACTTGCCCCAACCTCACCTGGCTTCTGCACTGCAGTTCTTGGGTCCCTGCAGACCCCTGTGTGTGTATGGGGAGTGGGCGAGGCACAGAGCTCCAGTGAGGATGTGAAGACACCCCCCACATACCCCAGCCAGCTGCCTTGTCCTCTGAATTTCAACCACTTTACAGCTGAGGGTCAGAGAGCCAGAGAGGAACTGGCTTGTCTGCAGTCACACAGCTCAGTAGTGGCAGGTGGAAGCTGCAGTCTGGGACATGGGACCCTCACCCCCCACACCCTTCTCCCTTCTACCACCTGAAGAGAAAAGCTGACTCCCCCCCACACACTAGGGTTTCACTAGGACTTCATGCCTGCATGATTCAACTACTCCCAGTGGGCTTTTCTCTCTTTCTTTTTTAAATAGAGGATGAGAGACAGAGAGGGAGAGACAGCAAGGAGCTCCACAACTTGTGAAGCATGGTGCTCCCATGTGGTGGCTGGGGGCTTGAACCCAGGTCCTTGAACATGGGAAAATATGTGCTCTACTGGGTGAGCTATCTCTGGGCACCTAAGAAGGTGACTTTTTAAAAATGAAATAACTGAAATATATTTTTAAAAATAAACAAATCAACAAGCAGTGAATAATGCAAAAATTATATGCAAACTTGGACCCAAATAAGTCAACCCAACTGCCCAACAGTCTCGATTCCTCCCAAAGCTGTGGCAGAAGAACCCATGATCCATACACATAGAAACTGAGCATTTGGCTTGTGGAGGGGGTTGGTCAAGAGCATGATTGTATTCAAGTGTTCACTACACTCTAGAGATAAATATGGGTGACAGCCCAGGTATATAGTTGTGGTATTTTTTTTCATCTATATCATCAAATCTGGTGACTTAAAAAAAATCTGTTTTTAAATGCAGCACCAGGGAATGAACTCAGGAACTTGTGCACACACAATGCCTCTGGTAGGTATTGTGTGAAAGAGAGAAAGAAAGGGAGAGAGAGAGAGAGAGAGATCACAGCACAGCTCTATCATCTATGGGGCTCATGCATGGTAAGGTATATGTTCCACTGGACAACCTATTTTCTTGCCCCTCAAAACATCATCATCAGCATCACCACCACCGTCATCATCTCCTCTTCCTCCTCTTTTTCCTCTTCCTTCTGTGCTAGGGAAACAGCCCAGCCTTTTGTGCATAGGTCATGACATTGATCTGCCTCTTTGGCTTTTTATTCTAGTGTGTGTGTGTGTGTGTGTGTGTGTGTGTGTGTGTGTGAGAGAGAGAGAGAGAGAGAGAGAGAGAGAGAGAGAGAGAGAACTGGTCTACCATTCATGGGATACCCTTTGTGCTTCTGGGTGGTGCTGGGTGGAGATCTCACACATGGTAGATAACATATGCATCCTACCACTGAGCCATCTTCCAAGTTCCTTTAAAATCTCCTTTTTTCTCTAAAGACGTCTGCATTTAGTAATGAGAGAGGGAAAGAACCAGAGTATCACTCTAGCCTATGTGATGCTGGGGATTGACTTTGTGTTTCCAATGCTTTATCCACTGTGCCACCTTTACTTCTCTGTTCAAGAGCAAAAGAGATAACATACTGGGTCAGGGAGAGAGCACAGTGTTGCTGCAAAAGACTTTCATGCCTGAGGCTCAGAGGTCCCAGGTTCAATACCAAGCAACACAATAAGCCAGAGCTGAGCAGGGTTCTGGTGAAAAATAAAAGTAACATCCAAGAAAGGTGCATTCCATATACAGACACATCCATCCTCACCACCTGTCACTGTCAGCACGAGTAAGAAAAAGAGGACACCTATATTGTAAACACAATTCCTAATGAAAGCCCATTTTAAAATTTCAATAAGCACACAAAGAAAATACACGAGGCAAGGCGTAGTTGTCTCTCCAAAGTATTTAGTGTGTTGTTTCAGTGCCACAGTCATTCAGTCAGGGTCTGCACATCTGGCAGCACATCGTCTGCACATCCGGCAGCACCCTGCCACAGCCACTGGGACCAAACTTTGAGAACCCATTCTGTTTTTTGCAAGTTGTGGGTGAGGCTGGGCACAGGACAGAAAAGAACATGAGTTCTTCCTCTTTCTCTTCTGAACACAGCTCGTTGCAAAATAAATAAATAAATAAATAAATAAATAAAGTAAGTGCAGCTTGACATGAATAACAATAACCACCATTTGATCCATATCTTGCAATTACTGGTCTTTGTAGTGGGTAAGTGTGTGTGTATTTTGGGAGGGGGGTGCAGTGGGAGGAGCAAGGCCCCATCCTCTCCAAGTCCTGGCCTGCATCCTGGAAGCCAGAAGCTTATGCACAACTTCAGGGAAGCAAACATGTTGGAAACATTGGGAAAACTGTGAGGGAGTTGTAATCGTAAATAGCAAATGTGCTAAAGAGAGGGGACTTATGCAGAGCTAAAAGAGGCCAGGTGGAGTGTGTTCTCAGTTTTTGCAATGTGAAGAAAACATTGGGCAGACTCCATTCTGGTTCTGTGCAGCTCCAATGTGCCTTTCTGGTTGTTGTTGTTTTATTTAATGCAAGCACCCGGGGGCTTGGAAAGCCAAAGAATCCTGAGAAAGGAGGTGAACAGCTGTGGTTCTTGTCACATAGATAGCCTTACTCGTTGTTTAACCATTGCCTTCCATTGGACGTCGGTGCTATTTTCATCGTTTTGTCCTCACAGTCGTGTTCTAGTGAAAACTTTATTCTTTGGCATTATTTCCTTCAATTATACTGGGATTGCTGGTTGATGAGTGTGAACAATTTAATATCTATTTTGAAATCTTGCCCCAGGTTTCTCTTACTGGTTGAACCAATTGATACCATTAATAGCAATCTATGAAGGCGATCTATCAGTTTTACTACAACCTTGCCAGCACCTTGAGTTACCAGTAAGATGGGAGGGTCAGTGTGTGTGTGTGTGTGTGTGTGTGTGTGTGTGTGTGTGTACCTTAGGCAGGCTCACCACACCTGGCTTGGAAGACACCTACTGAAGCATGTATTATGGGTAAGAGACCTGCTCTGGAGCCATTCTGTCTATGCTCTGGTTATGTGCACTTATTCAATCAATTTAACTTCTTTCTTTATGAGAGAGAGGGAAAGAGGGTGGAGGAGAAAGCATAATGGTTATGCAAAAATACTTTCAAGCCTGAAGCACCAAAGGTCCCAGATTCAATCCTCAGCACCACCATAAGCATGAGCATGTGGTCCAGAAAGAGGGCGGGGGGGTGGGGGGGGAGGCAGAAAAGGAGGGAGAGAGAGAGAGACGCTCATGAGAGTGAGCAACCAGAATACCATCTTTTTATTTTTTAAATATTACTAGATTTTCTTTTTTTAAGATTTGGTTTATTTTTTAACTTTTTAAAAATTATGTTTATTTTATTTGATAGAGACAGAGAGAAATCGAAAGGGAAAAGAGAGACAGAGAGGGAAGAAGGGAGGGAGAGAAAGACCTGTGGAACTGATTCACTACTTATGGAGCTCTCCTCCTGCAGGTGGGGACTTCGGGCTTGAACCCAGGTCCTTGCACATGGGTCTGGAACTGCTCCATTAACATGTATATACAGTTTATACTTTACAGAGATTGACAAAATGTTCTTTCTTTTCTTTTTATCGATCTACAGAAGATGATGGATGCTAACAAAAGTGATTGCAGTCATCATTTTATAATATATGTAAGTCAAACCATAATGCCATACACTTTAAAGTTATACAGTGATGAATGTTAATTACATATCAATAAAACTGAAAAGAGGAAATAGAGAGTAAAAATGACAATTTCCTTCTGAAAAAAAAAGATCATTCTACATTATGCTCCCACAAACAACATCAACAGCACGGGATATTTTCAATCTTGTAAAATATTTCTAGCTCGATCAACAAAACCTAGTAGCTCGTGATTGTTTTCATGTGCATTGATTTTCATTATTAGTGAGGTCACATTTTTTCACTGTGACAGTCAGTCAATAGTATTTTCTCTTCTGTGAATTCTATACTTGACTGCTTGCTTAATGTTGTACAGATGATTTTTTTATGCATAGTAAATGTTAAAAGTCTGCTTGAGCAGTTACAGAAGCCAGACTTTCCACCTTCTGCACCCCATAATGATCCCGGGTCCATACTCCCAGAGGGATAAGGAATAGGAAAACTATCAAGAGAGGGGATTGGATACGGAGTTCTGGGGGTGGGAATTGTATGAAATTATACTCCTACTATTTTACAATCTTGTTAATCATTATTGAATCACTAATAAAAAAAATAAATGATAAAAGTATGCTTGAGGATCAGCAGAATAGTTCACCTGGATTTTGCACATGCACCTGTGCCAGCTTCGAGTTCAGCCCCCACCACGCTGGAGGTAGCTTTGGTGCTGTGCTGTCTTTCCCTTTCTCTCACTGTCTTCCTGTCTCTATCTGAAAAAGTCTGGAATGATGATGTCCCAGTAATGATAGATAAACAAATAAGTAAATAAATAAGTTTGTTGGGGGCCAGGTGGTGGCGCACCAGTTAAGAGTACGTAGTATTGGGGGTCGGGCGGTGGCGCAGTGGGTTAAGCGCACGTGGCGCAAAGCGCAGGGACCCGCGTAAGGATCCCGGTTCGAGCCCCCGGATCCCCACCTGCAGGGGAGTCGCTTCACGGGCGGTGAAGCAGGTCTGCAGGTGTCTATCTTTCTCTCCCCCTCTCTCTCTCTCTTCCCCTCCTCTCTCCATTTCTCTCTGTCCTATTCAACAACAAAGCAACGTCAACAATGGCAATAATAACCGCAACGAGGCTGCAACAACTAGGGCAACAAAAAGGGGAAAAAAGTGGCCTTCAGGAGGGTGGATTCATGGTGCAGGCACCAAGCCCAGCAATAACCCTGGAGGAGAAAAAAAAAAAAAAAAGAGTACGTAGTACTAAGTACAAGGACCTGTGCAAGGATCCGGGTTGGAGCTCTGGCTCCCCATCTTCTTGGAGGATGCTCATGAGTGGTGAAGCAGGGCTGTCTATCTTTCTCTCTCCCCCCTCTTCTCTCAATTTCTCTCTGTCCTATCCAATAAAATGGAAGACATGGCTGCTAGGAGCAGTGGATTCATAGTGCTGGCACCAAAACCCCAGTGATAACCCAGGAGGCAAAAAAAAAAAAAAAGTGAAAAAATAAAATAAAAATAAAAAGGAGACCTGTCAATGCTCATGTTCAGCGGGGAAGCAATTACAGAAGCCAGACCTTCCGCCTTCTGCACCCCATAATGTCCCTTGGTCCATACTCCCAGAGGGATAAAGAATAAGAAAGCTGGGAGTCACCATAGCGCAGCGGATTAAGTGCACGTGGCATGAAGTGCAGGGACTGGTGGAAACATCCCGGTTTGAGCCCCCAGCTCCCCACCTGCAGGGAGACCCTTCACAGGAGGTGAAGCAGGTCTGCAGGTGTCTTTCTCCCCACCTCCCCGTCTTCCCCTCCTCTCTTCATTTCTCTTTGTCCTATCTAACAATGACAACATCAATACCAACAACAATAATAACAACAACAATAAAAAACAAAAAGGGGAACAAAAGGGAAAATAAATCAATATAAAAAATTCTTCACATGGTGCAAAGCACAAGGACCGGCGTAAGGATCCCGGTTCGAGCCCCTGGCTCCCCACCTCCAGGGGAGTCGCTTCACAGGCGGTGAAGCAGGTCTGCAGATGTCTATCTTTCTCTCCCCGTCTGTCTTCCCCTCCTCTTTCCATTTCTCTCTGTCCTATCCAACAACAACGACAGCAATAACAACAACAACTACAACAATAAACAAAACAAGGGCAACAAAAGGGAATAAATAAATAAATATAAAAAATTCTTTATAAAAAAAGAATAGGAAAGCTATCAGGGGAGGGGATAGGATATAGAGTTCTGGTGGTGGGAATTGTGTGGAGTTGTACCCCTCTTATCCTATGGTTTTTGTCAGTGTTTCCTTTTTATAAATAAAAATTATAAAAAGAAGAAAAAATAAAAATAAAAAGGAGACTTAAAAAATTTATTTATTTATTCCCATTTGTTGCCCTTGTTGTTTTATTGTTGTAGTCGCTGTTGGATAGGACAGAGAGAAATCGCGAGAGGTGGGGAAGACAGAGAGGTGGAGAGAAAGACAGACACCTGCAGACCTGCTTCACCGCCTGTGAAGCGACTCCCCTGTAGGTGGGGAGCCGGGGCTCGAACCGGGATCCTTACACTAGTCCTTGCGCTTTGCGACACGTGAGCTTAACCCACTGCACCACCGCCCGACACCCTTCCACATTTTATATGATCAGGAAATGCACTTATCTGATTTATGCCACTGTCTTTTTCAATTTTTAAAAAATTTATTTATTTATTTATTTATTAATGAGAAATATAGGAAGAGAGAGAGAAAGAACCAGACATCACTCTGGTACATGTGCTGCCAGGGATGAACTCAGGGCCTCATGTTTGAGAGTCAGTGCTTTATCTACTGCGCTACCTCCCGGAGCACTCAAAAAAAAAAAATTTTTTTTTTAAACCAGAGTACTGCTTCGCTCTGGTTTCTGGTGGTGTGGGGATAGAACATGAGACCTTGGAGCCTCGGGCATGAGAGTCTCTTTGCATAACCATTACGCTATCTACCCCCCCTCGCCTATCTTTTTCTATTCTTTTTTTTAAATTTATTTTTTATTTAATAAAGGATAAATTAACAAAACCATAGGGTAGGAGGGGTACAACTCCACTCAATTCCCACCACCTAATGTCCATATCCCATCCCCTCCCCTGATAGCTTTCCCATTCTCTATCCCTCTGGGAGCATGGACCCAGGGTCGTTGTGGGTTGCAGAAGGTGGAAGGTCTGGCTTCTGTAATTGCTTCCCCGCTGTACATGGACGGTCCATACTCCCAGTCTGCCTCTCTCTTTCGCTAGTAGGGTGGGTCTCCGGGGAAGTGGAGCTCCAGGACACATTGGTGGGGTCTTCAGTCCAGGGAAGCCTGGCCGGCATCCTGATGGCATCTGGAACCTGGTGGCTGAAAAGAGAGTTAACATGCAAAGCCAAACAAATTGTTGAGCAATCATGGACCCAAAGGTTGGAATAGTGGAGAGGAAGTGTTAGGGGGCTACTCACTGCAAACTCTAGTGTACTTCTGCTTTCAGGTATATATTTTGCACTAGTTTATGGATATGTGTGAACATATGCTCTCTCTCACAGAACCTGGTCTATATCTAGGTTTTGGGACTTTGTTAGAAAGTGATCCACCTGGGATGGAATTAGAGAATACTATGAAAGGAAAGGTCTCACCCGAGTAATGAAGCTGAAGGGTTGTCATTCCACATGTGAAGTCTCTGGACACAGTCTAAGCTGAAGCATGTTGAGGTGGCAATCGTTGCATTGATTAGGTTGCGATCAGCAGATGCAATATTATTTGATATGGATTGGGAGAGGCATGCGGGAAAGTGGGCCCTATCCTAAGGTTCCAGGACTGGGGGAAATATAGGCTCTATAGTGGAGATGTGAGGTTCCTGCTGTCTTAGGGTTCAGAAAGACAATGGATAGTTAATGTTATCATCACATTATTTGGTAATTGGGTTAACTTTGAAAAGTCCTTTTGTTAGGGTTTGCTGTGTAGTACCCAGTATCTTGTATGTAGCTGTGCTACCGGTTGCTTCTGATCTACTTGGTCTAGGCTTTTGAGAGAGTCCGCATATCAAATACACAGCCTATATATTAAAAAGACTCAGTCTGTGTTTTAAAAACTTCCAGACATACAATTAATTCCCCCCCTCATATTAATTAACTAGTGATTTATTTGACTACACTTTACTAGGAGTGTACATAAACACCATTCCCACCACCAAAAGACTGTGTCCCATCCCACCCACCCACCCCTAACCCCCACCAGCCCAGGAAGCTGCATGTCTACCCCTCACCACAGGGTTTTTACTTTGGTGCCCTACTTACAATTTAGTCAGATCCTGCTTTTAGTTTCCCTTTCAGATCTTCTTTCTCAACTTCTGTTGATGAGTGGGATCATCCCATACTCATCTTTATCTTTCTGACTTAGCTCACTTAACATAATTCTTTCTAGCTCTCTCCAAGATGGGTCAGAGAAGGTGGGTTCATTGTTCTTAATAGCTGTATAGTATTCCATTGTGTATATATACCACAGCTTTCTCAGCCACTCAACTGTTGTTGGGCACCTGGGTTGCTTCCAGGTTTTAGCTATTATGAATTGTGCTGCTATGAACATAGGAGTACACACCTCTTTTTGGTTGGGTGTTATGGAGTCCTTGGGGTATAACCCCAGGAGAGGAATTACTGGATCATATGGAAGGTCCATGTCTAGCCTTGTGAGAGTTCTCCAGACTGCTCTCCAGAGGCTGTACCAATTTACATTCCCATCAGCAATGCAAAAGGGTTCCTCTGTCCCCACATCCTCTCCAGCATTTGTTGCTGCTGTCCTTTTTGATGTATGCCATTCTCACAGGAGTGAGGTGGTATCTCAGTGTTGTCTTAATTTGCACTTCTCTGACAATCAGTGACCTAGAGCATTTTTTCATATGTTTGTTAGCCTTTTGGATCTCCTCTGAGGTGAATGTTTTGTTCATATCCTCTGCCCATTTTTGGATGGGGTCATTTGCTTTTTTGGTGCTAAGTTTGCTGAGCTCTTTATATATTTTGGTGATTAGTTTCTTGTCTGATGTCTGGCATGTGAAGATATTCTCCCATTTTGTGAGGGGTCTCTCTGTTTGTTTAATAGTTTCTTTGGATGTGCAGAAGCTTTTCAATTTGATGTAGTCCCATTGGTTTGTTTCTGCTTTAGTCTTCCTTGCAATTGGGTTTGATTCATCAAAGATGCCCTTGAGGTGTAGGTGGGAAAGTGTTTTACCCGTGTTTTCCTTTAAGTATTTGATTGTTTCTGGTCTAACATCCAGGTCTTTGATCCATTTGGAGTTGATTTTTGTTTCTGGTGAGATAAAGTGGTTCAATTTCATTCTTCTGCTTGTTACAACCCAGTTTCCCCAGCACCATTTATTGAAGAGAGCCTCCTTCTTCCATTTAATGCTTTGGGCCCCCTTATCAAAGATTAGATGTCCATAGGTGTGGGGATTTATTTCTGGGCTTTCAATTCTGTTCCACTGGTCTGTGTGCCTATTTTTGTTCCAGTACCATGCTGTTTTGATGATGATGGCTTTAAAATATAGTTTAAGATCTGGGAGTGTGATTAGTCTTTTTTTTTTTTTTTAAATTTATTTAAGAAAGTATTAATTAACAAAACCATAGGGTAGGAGGGGTACAATTCCACACAATTCCCACCACCCATTCTCCATATCCCACGCCCTCCCCTGACAGCTTTCCCATTCTCTATCCCTCTGGGAGCATGGACCCAGGGTCATTGTGGGTTGCAGAAGGTAGGTCTGGCTTCTTTAATTGCTTCCCCGCTGAATATGGGCATTGACTGGTTGGTCCATACTCCCAGTCTGCCTCTCTCCCTAGTAGGGTGGGTCTCTGGGGGAGCGGAGATCCAGGACACATTGGTGGGGTCTTCAGTCCAGGGAAGCCTGGCCGGCATCCTGATGACATCTGGAATCTGGTGACTGAAAAGAGAATTAACATACGAAGCCAAACAAGTTGTTGAGCAATCATGGACCCAAAGGTTGGAATAGTGGAGAGGAAGTGTTAGGGGGATACTCACTGCAAACTCTAGTGTACTTCTGCTTTCAGGTATATATTTTGCAGTAGTTTACGGATATGTGTGAACATATGCTCTCTCTCACAGAAACTGGTGTATATCTAGGTTTTGGGACTTTGTTAGAAAGTGAACCACCTGGGATGGAATTAGAGAATACTATGAAAGGAAAGGTCTCACCTGAGTAATGAAGCTGAAGGGTTTTCATTCCACACGTGAAGTCTCTGGACACAGTCTGAAGTGAAGCATGTTGAGGAGGCAATCGTTGTGTTGGTTAGGTTGTGATTGGCAGATGCAATATTATTTGATATGGATTGGGAGAGATGCCTCCATTTCTGTTTCTTTTCCTCAAGATGGTTTTGGCAATTCTTAGGTGTTTTCAGTCTATTCTTTTTTTTAATATTTATTTATTTTCCATTTTGTTGCCCTTGTTTAACATTGTTGTGGTTATTGATGTCATTGTTGTTGGATTGGACAGAAAGAAATGGAGAGAGGAGGGGAAGACAGAGAGGGGGAGAGAACACACCTGCAGACCTGCTTCACCGCCTGTGAAGCGACTCTCCTGCAGGTTGGGAGCCAGGGATTGAATTCAGGACCTCATGGCTATGTTATGAGTCTAACACTTTATCCTGAGCCACTAAACATGGTTTTACTTATTTATAATAAAATTTTTATTTATTTATTCCCTTTTGTTGCCCTTGTTGTTTTATTGTTGTTGTTGATATCATCGTTGTTGGATAGCACAGAGAGAAATGGAGAGAGGAGGGGAAGACAGAGAGGGGGAGAGAACACATCTGCAGGCCTGCTTCACTACCTGTGAAGCGATTCCCCTGCAGGTGGGGAGCCAGGGGCTCTAACCGGAATCCTTATGCTGGTCCTGGCGCTTTGTGCCATGTGCACTTAACCCGCTGCGTTACTGCCTGACTCCCTATGATAAAATTTTTATGTGTTAGTAAAAGAGAGCTAGAGATAGAGGGTGGGGGCCACCAGAGCATTTCTCAGCTCTGACTGATGGTGGTGCTGGGGATTGAACTTGGGACCTCAGAGACTCAGGCATGAAAATCTTTTACACAATCATTATGCTGTCTCCCCAGTCCTAAAAATAGTTTTAAATGTACTGGGAGATCTTTGAAGGCTTGTGGCAGTGGTCTAAAAGAAAGAAAATGGAGTTGTCCGGGAGGTGGCACAGTGGCTAAAGCACTAGACTCTCAAGCATGAGGCCCCAAGTTCAATCCCCAGCAGTACATGTACCAGAGTGATATCTGGGTCTTTCTCCCTCTCTTCCTATCTTTCTCATGAATAAGTAAATCTTTTTTTTTTAAGACAATGGAAAAAAGTAAAAGGATTCAAGAGATATTTCTCTTACTTGTGTGCTTGAATCTGTGACTTGGGTTTTTGTTACTGAGAGGCTGAACTGAACTAACTTCTTCGCCTTTGGTGGATTCAGGCACACTTGCTAGGATATGAAATGCATGTGATTCTGACTCAGTAACAATAGCTGTAAGGACGGTGGCCGCATGGGCTCACACTTCCACAGTACGAGGACCCGTGACGTGCTGCACACAGCTGCGGAACCAAATGACACGCGGAACCCTATCGGAGGGTGTACATTGTGGCCGGACATATTCCATACCAGTGCAGGACGACGGTGGCCCCATAGGCTCTGAATTCAAAAATGCTCACGTGGACTCAGACCGGAAGGGCTCACAGTTGCCTAGCATCTGAGTCCCAGACGGTGTCACAGGGCTCTTACTCGACGGCAGGTGGGCCCTCACTGCCAGCTGGCTTTGTTTCTTGACATGAAGGGTCAACATGAGTGCTGGAACCCTCGTGGGTGACAAGTTTCTAAGTGACCGAACATTTTTTTCCTTCCCGACACAAGCCCGGGGGCGGATTGGTGCCTCATGGCAACGCAAGGCAGGGCTGGAGCAGGCGGGAGGGTCTGCCTTGGTGTGTTGAGCTCAACACAGGTGTGGCCTGAGTGGCTTTTGGTTTCACCTCAGCAGCAGGCCCAGCAGCTCTCAGCCAGTGCGCACATGGCACATGGTGGAAACTCCCTAGCACCCCAGCTCCCACAGGCTCGGCAGCTTTTTCTCCCCCCCCGCCCCCCCCCACCCGGGGGCCTGACTGCGACTTCCTGGCCTGTGCGGTGCCACCACTCCCAGCTGGGGCTTTTGTCAGCTAGAGGGCCAGAAACAGATAAGGAGAGACCCACAGCACCGCTTGTGCCGCTTCCCCTTGCGGGGTGCTTGCGAGTGGGGGTAGGGGTGGGAGGAGAGCGGCACCCCAGACTCTGCAGGCTACCAGGTGAGCTGTCACCTGTGGGCCCCTACGTACTCTCCAGACAACCATAGGACCTAGGGGGAGTCAGTTCGGTGACTCAGGCCCTCGGGAGACCAGAGCAAGAGAAAAACAAAATAATCCCAAGGCTTTGTCTCCCACATGTCTGTGGGGCCCCAGGGCACATGGGGAGAGTCCCAGAAAGGTGCGGGGAGAGGCTCTCCCCTATAAGAAGCTGGGGGACTGGGGGCAGGGGGCTCAGGCCCTTGGCGGGAACCCGGTCCCTCACAACCACAGGGGCTTAGATTCCCACACAGGCAGGCACGCGGCTGTTGGACGTGGTCTAGGGACGGCTGGTGGATGGATGGGCTCTGAAGATACTGGCAGTTTGTCTCATTAATTCATACTTACTTTATTTTAAAAATACTTTTAATACTTTTAAATTTATTTTTTAGATAGAGGCAGAGACTGAGAAGGGAGGGATAGATAGGGAGAGAGACACCTGCAGCCCTCCCTGTTTCACCACTCTTGAAGCTTACCCCCCCTACAGGTGGGAATCGGGCTTGAACCCAGGCCCTTGTGCACTGTAATGTGTGCCTTCAGCGGCACGCCACCGCCTGGTCCCCCCCCCCCAACACGTGATGCCATTCCATTTGTTGTAATTTATTTTAAAAATTAATATTTATTTATTTTCCCTTTTGTTGCCCTTGTTTTTATTGTTGTCGTAATTGATGTCGTCATTGTTAGATAGCACAGAGAGAAATAGAGAAAGGAGGGGAAGACAGAGGGGAGAGAGTAAGACAGACACCTGCAGACCTGCTTCACCGCCTGTGAAGCGACTCCCCTGCAGGTGGGGAGCCGGGGGCTAGAACTGGGATCCTTATGCCGGTCCTTGCACATCGCGCCACGTGTGCTTAACCCGACTCCCTTGTTGTAATTTTATTAATGTCTTTATCAATATTGAATGGCTCCCAGAAAACATATCTTTAACCAACTTGGGTAAGGGTTATTTCTAAATATTTGTATTTATTAACAATTTTTAGAGATTTTTAAAATATATTATTGGTTAGGTACAAAGGGAAGTTGAGAGGGGAGAGGGAGCTAGAGAGAGGGAAAGAGACAGAGAGACACTTGCAGCACTGCTTCATCACTCATGAAGCTTTCTCCCTGCAGCTGGGGCCCAGGGGCTTGAACCTAGGTTCTTGCGCATTGTTCACTTAACCAAGTACGCCACCATCCAACCCCCGTTATTTTATTTTACTATTTTATGTCATTTTATTTATTATTATCATTTTTTTCCTCCAGGGTTATTGCTGGACTCGGTGCCTGCACCATGAATCCACCGCTCCTGGAGGCCATTTTCCCCCCTTTTGTTGCCCTTGTTGCCATAGCCTCGTTGTGGTTATTATTATTACCATTGTTGATGTTGTTCGTTGTTGGATAGGACAGAAAGAAATCGAGAGAGGAGGGGAAGACAGAGAGGGGAGAGAAAGATAGACACCTGCAGACCTGCTTCACCGCCTGTGAAGCGACTCCCCTGCAGGTGGGGAGCCGGGCGCTGGAACCGGGATCCTTACGGGGGTCCTTGCGCTTTGCGCCACATGCGCTTAACCCACTGCGCCACCGCCCGACCCCCTATTATCAATTTTTTAAACCAGATCACTGCTCATTTCTGGCTTGTGGTGGGGAGGGATTGAATTTGTGCCTCAGGCACAAAAATCCTTTTGCATTGACATTATGCTGGCTCTGCACCCCCACCCTAATTTATAGTTCTTTAGACCTAAAGGGGTCAAATCTGCGCATTCCAGATGGCATCCCCTCCCCCTAAAGAGTATTGGTGGTATTTGAGAAGCATATGTATTTGATCACAACAAGGGAGTAAGTATGGCAAGATTTGTAACTTCATTTTTTATTTGTTATTAATAGTAGTTTATAAAGATTGTAAGATTACATTTTAACACCACACCCACAACCAAAGTACTGTACCCCACAGCAACATAATTCTCTCAAAGCCTTAGAGACTGGTTACATATTTATTTATTGATTTACCACCAGGGTTATCACTGGGACTTGGTGGTGGCACTGAATCCACAGCTCCTAGTGGCCATTTTTTTTTTAGCTAGGACAGAGAGAAATTGAGAGGATGCAGAGATAGAGAGAGGGAGAGATAGACACCGATAGATCTGCTTCATCTCTCATGAAACTTTCCCCCTGCAGGTGGGTAGTGGGTACTTGAACCCGGGTTCTAAAGCTTGGTAATATATAAGCTTAACCAGGTGTGCTACCACCTGGCCCCATTTTTTTTTTTTTTTTGCAAGTTCACTTTTTTCAATTCTCTATAGTTCACATATGGGTGAAACCATCTGCTAGTTGTGTTTTATTTCTTTATTTACTTCACTAAACATAATCACCTCTAGTCCCATCCATTTTGTCCTGAGGACTATTAACTTTTCTTAATTGTAGAGTAGAACTCCATTGGGTATGTCTTTTTTTTAATTTAATTAATTTATTTATTCCCTTTTGTTGCCCTTGTTGTTTTTCATTGTTGTTGTAGTTATTATTGTTGCCATCGTTGTTGGATAGGACAGAGAGAAATGGAGAGAGGAGGGGAAGACAGAGAGGGGGAGAGAAAGACAGACACCTGCAGACCTGCTTCACCGCCTGTGAAGCGACTCCCCTGCAGGTTGGGGAGTCAGGGTTCGAACCGGGATATTTAAGCTGGTCCTTGCGCTTTGCGCCACCTGCGCTTAACCCGCTGCGCTACCGCCCGACTCCCCATTGGGTATGTCTTATGACTTTATTCAGTCATCTGTTTTCCATAATGGCTGCATCTGTTTGCATTCCCACCAGCAGTGTAAGATTCCTTTTTCTCCACATCCTCCCCAACATCTGTCTTTTTAATTTTTTTTTCCCTCCAGGATTATCACTGGGGCTCGGTGCCTGCAATACGAATCCACTGCTTCTGGAGGCCATTTAAAAAAAAAAAATATATATATATATAAAGGAAACTCTGGGGCCTGGCGGTGGCGCACCTGGTTGAGTGCACACAATACAGTGCGCAAGGACCCTGGTCCCCACCTGCAAGGGGAAAACTTCACGATTGGTGGAGCAGGGCTGCAGGTGTCTCTCTGTCTCTCTTTCCATCTTTACCTCCCCTCTCAATTTCTGGCTGTCTCTATCCAATAAATAAATAAAGATAAAAAAGAAACACTGACAAAACCATAGGATAAGAGGGGTACAACTCCACACAATTCCCACCACCAGAACTCCATATCCCATCCCTTCCCCTGATAACTCCTAATCTTTTTTTTAATCTTATGTGCCACTAATTGACACCTCTTTTAAAATTTTTTTTATTTATAAAAAGGAAACATTGACTAAACCATAGGATGAGGGGTACAACTCCACACAATTCCCACCACCAGACCTCCGTATCCCATCCCCTCCCCTGATAGCTTTCCTATTCTTTAACCTTCTGGGAGTATGGACCCAGGGTCATTGTGGGATGCAGAAGCTGGAAGGTCTGGCTTCTGTAATTGCTCCCCCCCCCCGAACATGTTCATTGGCAGGTCGATCCATACACCCAGCCTGTCTCTCTCTTTCCAGGCAGGGCTCTGGGGAAGTGGGGCCCTGGAGGCCGTTTTTATTCCATTTTTGTAGTTGCTGCTGCTGCTGTTGTATGCTTAACCCACTGTGCTACCGCCCAGTCCCCAAACTTTAAACTTTAGCATGTATATCAGAATTATTTAGAGTACTTGCTAGCCAGGGATGGTTGGACCCCAGTTCCAAGATTACTTCAGTAAGTTCTAGGTGGAGCTAATAATTTGCATTTTTAACACATTTGCAGGTGCTGCTGACCCTGCTCTTCAGGGACTACACTTACTACACTGAAGACCACTCATCTGGACCCTGTCTCCTAGCAGGTATGTTGGGGACAATGCTAAAAGTGAGTTGCAGCCAACTGAGAAATTCCTCTCCTTTCTTTTCAGAGGCTTCTAGGCTGAGGGACTGGGGCAGAACTCAAGAATGGCCAGCTTTAGCAGTGGATGGTCTCATTTATTCTCTTAGGATGTTGTGCAGACTTCATGCTAGTGCATGGTTTAGGAAGGACCTACGGGCCAAAGAGGGGAGAGTTGGTTCTAAGTGGTAGGCAGAGAGGAGATGAGCTTATTTTAGGCCATTGCTGCATCTTGAAAGAACTGAGCGACCAGTAAGGCTGTAGAGAAGTCTGAGGAAGTTGGTACAAAAATAATTAGAAGGTCAGCTTATACATAAAAGACTTGAGGGGTCTTATTAAGGATTCAAAACAAGAGTAAGCTATTGAAGAATTTTAAGCAAGGGAATGAACTAGAAGGGCTCTGAGAGGCATGTGGGAAGACCAGTTAGGAAGTCTGCATAGTCTAGGATGGAAATGGTGGTGGTCTGGGCGAAGGTAGATAAAATGAAGATGAAAGCATTGGAAAGACATTTTGGAAGTAAATCAGTAGAACGTGGTGATTGTTAAATGTAGAGGTTGAGGATTAAGAAGGTATTTTGATTTAATTTTCAGATGTCTAGCTTGAGATGTCTATTATATATTCTTTATTTATCAGATGAGCCGCACTAGTGATCAAACTGTGGGTAAAGAGATGTTTTCAGGGGGCTGGGTGGTGGTGCACCTGGTTGAGCGCACATGTTATAATGCACAAGGACCCAGGTTGGAGCCTCCAGTCCCACCTGCAGAGGGAAATTTTTTCGAGTGGTGAAGCAGTGTTGTAGGTGTCTCTCTTCTTTACTATCTCCCCCTTCCCTTTTTTTAAAAAAATTCATTTCTTTTTAAAATATATTTATTTATTCCCTTTTTGTTGCCCTTGTTGTTTTATTGTTGTAGTTATTATTGTTGCTGTTATTGATGTCATCATTGTTGGATAGGACAGAGAAAAATGGAGAGAGGAGGAGAAGATGGAGAGGAGGGAGAGAAAGACAGACACCTGCAGATCTGCTTCACCACCTGTGAAGCGACTCCCTTGCAGGTGGGGAGTTGTGGGGGCTCGGACCGGATCCTTCCACCAGTCCTTGCGCTTTGCGCCACCTGTGCTTAACCCGCTACGCTGCCGCCCGACTCCCTTTCCCTCTGGATTTCTTTCTTTTTAATTTTTTTTTAGATTTTTATTTATTAATGAGAAAGACAGGAGGAGAGAGAGAAAGAACCAAGACATCACTCTGGCACATGTGCTGCCAGGGATTGAACTCAGGACCTCATGCTTGAGAGTCCAATGCTTTATCTACTGTGCCACCTCCTGGACTACTCCCTCTCAATTTCTGACGGTCTCTATCCAATAAATAAAGATAATTAAAAAACAGAAACAAAAATGAGATGTTCTCTAGATGCTGAATAGGAGACAGTCTTGTTTTCATCATTTAGTTGGAGATATTGGGCCAGCAGTATTAGACCATAGAAAACAGGTGGATCATAGAAAACATGATTAAGGCACTCTCAAAAGACGTGGGGAGGCCAGGTGGTGGTGCACCTGGTTGAGCACACGTTACCCAGGTTTGAGCCCCAGGTCCCACCTGCAGGGGGAAAGTTTTGCGAGTGGTGAAGCAGTGCTGCAGGTGTCTCTTTCTCTTTCTCCCTATCTCTCCCTTCCTTGTTGATTTCTGGATGTCTCTATCCAATAAATACAGATTAAAAAAAGAGGGGACCAGACGGTGGAGCCCCTTAACACGGTTAAGGGCACATAATACTAAGCATAAGCATAGGACCCAGGTTTGAGCCCCTGCTCCCCACCTGCAAGGGGTCCACTTCACGAGTAGTGAAGTGGGTCTGCAGGTGTTTGTCTATGTCATCCTCTCTTTATCTCCCCATTATCTCCAATTTCTCTGTACTATCTAAAAAAACAAAAAAGAAAAAAAAAGGAAAAAAAATGTCTGCCAGGAGCTGTGAATTCTTAGTGGTAGCACTGAGCCCTAGCAATAACCTTGGAAGAAAAAAAAAAAGACACATAGGGTGTGATCTGGACCTCAGATGATATGTAGTGTGTGCATTTGGATTGTAGCGAACACAAATATGTAGTCTGGACCTCAGGAAGGGGGTGTGTGGAGCTAGACTTTATAAAATGTCCAAATGGACACTGTTAGTGTGGAAAGATATAGTCCATGAATCCATTGTAGGCTCATGGAACAGAAATTGCAGTCTTTAGTCCTCAGAGCAACTAGACAGGTAGCATATGAAAACGCAAGACAAATGCATATTTTGCTTGAGTCAGTGACTAGGGCTAGTCACTCTGTTCCAGCTGCATATTGCCAGGTGCCAATTGCTGGTGATGAGGGGCAGCTTAAATGAGGTACGTAATTTAATGTCCAAACCCAGACACTTTGGAGTTTGAAACAAGTACAGTTCATAGTTCTCTAGGACAGCAGGCAAAACTATGTCTGTCCTGGGTAAGATTTATGATCAACCCAGACATAGGTAAAATCTCTCAGGATAGATCAATGTAATTGCTTTACCAGATGATGTAGTAACATAAGATATGTATATGCAGAGTGCTCGCCCCATAAAAAAGTCATTTACCTGGACATGCTATAAGAATATCTAAGTTTTGTGGTCCGGGAGGTGGTGCAGTGGATAAAGCACTGGGTTCTCAAGCATGAGGTCCCAAGTTCAGTCCCCGAAGCACATGTACCAGAGTGATGTTTGGTTCTTTCTCTCTCTTCTCCTATCTTTCTCATTAATAAATAAATAAAATCTAAAAAAAGAATATTTAAGTTTTACAAAAAAAGAGTCCTGGCTAAGTAAACGAAAAGAGTAAGCACAGAATTTACTATCTTCAGCTCCAGTCTTTGCTTTCAAAAGATGTTTAGAAATTCACCAAAAGGATTTGCTCTAGTTCAGTGTCATATCCTTGATCAAGTGACTTAGAGTTTTGTCTTATTTTATTTCATTTTTTTTTTACCAGTGCACTGCTTAGTACAGGTTTATGGTGGTGTGGGGAATTGAACCAGGGACTGGTGGAACCTCAGGCATCAGTCTCTTTGTATAACTACTATGCTGTCTTTCCCCACCTGTGATTTGGTTTTTTAACTGAGAGAAGACTACTGGGGTGGGTGAAAAGAATGAATAAATCTCACAGAGAGGAAGTGGAAATATTAAATAATGGAATTAGCAGGCAAAAAATGGTAGCTTTAATAAGGTAGCATCCTAGGCAAGCTAACATACAATGCATTTATGTTCTCATGCAAGTAGATGAGACACAATGTTATGCACAGAATTTGTACCAAAATGATTCCTTTGATTCCTTGCTGTAGTTCTAGCTAGCCCTTTAAAGCCTGTATTACTTGGGGATTCGTAGGTGAGATTAACAGGACAACAATTTACATATGTTTTCATTTTGTGAATTTTTTTTTCTTTTCAAGTTTGAGTTGGGTTTCACATTTTTTTTTTTTCAGAAGTCTTGCTGGAATGTGATTGAGTCACTGTGGCAGCTGATGTACTAGAAGACACTGCCAAAGATGGACAGTTCTCAGCAATCAGGTAAGTAGGCAAGCTGGCCTTTGTTCTCTGCATAATCTGAAGTGCTCTCAGATCTGCAGCATAGCGCTTGCAAAGCTGTACATCTGAACTGACAAAGAGATCTTTATTTCTTTTCCACAATATGCATAGAAAAGATAAAAAGAGAAGTGGAGTGTGAATGTATTTCTTTGGGAGTGTGTACTGTCAGTTTGAGCTAAGGGAACACTAGTGGAAGTTATGTTCCTGCTTGGAGGCTGTGTCAGTTCCTGTCTCATGTTATTGTATTATGTTTCTGTGCTGGGTCTGGGTCCAACTCAGTTACTGGGGATGGAGTAGCACAAAGAACAGCTGTTTAGGGAGATGGGTATTCCTGGATCTATAGCTCTGCCTCTGACTAAAAGGAATATGTCCCTAGCCAGGCTGGGCCACAGTTTCTTCATTTTGAAAATACACAGTTTCCCCATTTTGAAAGTCCACATATATGGCAAGACAATTTAAGACATAACAGTATGATTAACATTCTAAACATTTGAGTTATATTTGAGTTTATAGAAAGCTACCATCTAAATATCGTTGTGAATTAAACTCTTTAAGGATAGTATTTACTTTTGGAACCAAAATTCTGTTTTCTGTATGTAGGAGAACCTGAGAAGTCAAGGGAAATATCTTGGAGACATTCAGATATTGATTTGGGTCGGGGGGCTGGCAAAATAGTAGTGAACAGTATTGGTAGTGGAAAAAATAGTGATTATGTTGCAGGAAGAAAGGCCCTGGGTCTGAAAGGAGGCCCTAGAGCCAGTTCCCTTCCTAGAGAAGTTGGGTTCACTCATGGATGTCACTTCAGAAGAATGACAAATGACTCCGTGATCAGGTGTGCAAAGTGCAAACTTTTATTTTGAATTTGTGCAGAAGTAGAATTAAGATAGCTAGTGTGACAGATAACATGAGGGCCATGAGGAGAAGGGCTCTTCTATGTGCTCTCCCCTGTCTCAAATTCCCAATTCTAGTCCCACCTGAAGCCAACTTCCCATTGGTCTGCTTAGATTATTGATCTTTCCTTTTGGGCTTCTGTCTTCCAAGTGTGGCTACCTTTCTAAAGCTGTTCTCACAGGGTAAAGTGCTTCCCATTGTGTTCTTACAATTTTTTTCTACTACATCCTCAGTGCTACCTTTCAATTCTTCCCCACTAATAGGGGAAGCAGGTGATGAAAACAAAACAAAATTAATAAAAATTAAAATAAATAGATAAATGTAAGTAAAAAAGAAAACAAAACAAAATGGCCACAGACTCAGACGGTGCTGGCTAACTGAGCTTCTAGGCCTCCTTTACCTCCGAGCTGCCCCTAACAAATAGTACTAGTGAAAACAGTAGTGAATAATCAACACTATCGCCATTTTATGTCAGTTTAGTAACTGGATGGTAAAGGCAGTTAGTTCTTGTATCATTATGGGATTTTGAATTTTTTTTTCTAGTTGCCTAAATCTGGGGTATCATAATGGCTCTATTCAGAGCAGCAGTGTTTTTTTTGCATTGTTATGAGTCTTGTGTGGTTTTTAAAAGCCAAATGGCACAGAACTATTTATTTATTATTGTCCAATTTGCAATTGATTTAAAGAGTCCCCAAGTTCATATTAGGAAAAGTGAAATTCATTAAAATTTCTTTATTCATTTTGTGGGCTTAACTTTCTATTCACCTTCCAATTTTATTTTGGTTTTATTTTGGTTTCACCGCAAATACCTGAAACAGTTTAGGGTGGCTCCTAGAACACTTGATCAGATAAAGATGCTAAGCCTCCACTGCTAAAGCTGTATTTGGAATGGGGAAGGGCACTGGGCATCTGGAGCCAGTGCTTCCTTTGCAGTGATTGGTTTTTTGATAAGTGAGTATTGAATTCATTCCTTGAGCCAAGTATTTTCTAGGTTTTTGAAATTCAAGATGTAAAGTTGGGGAATCTTGTTTAATACAGGGTCATCTGTTGGAAAGCACCTTTTGTCTAATCCAGATCTTTGTAGTGCTTTGGAGTTCTGAGTAGAGAGCATCAGTTCATGAAATACTGAAAGGTTAAGAACCTTTTGTCCTTCAGCAAAGATGCCTTTTTCTTTTATTTTAAACATAGAACATTCACCACAGCACTAGCAAGAACCTTACTGGATACTGAGATGTACAATACCAGATGGCTCTTATCTTTGTTAATACGCGTGAAAGGGTCAGAGTTAACCACTGCAGTTCAGTTTAGTTCCTGGGGCTTCCATTTCCTCTTGCCTTCTTTGGAAACCATTTCCTGGTGTTTTAATTCTGTATCTTGCCAAGTAGCAAAAGCACCGAGGAAAACCCCGGAAGTAGCTTGTGGTGAAGTTTCAAGTTTTTTGGCTCCTATCCAAACATTCATTTGTTTCACATATAAGAAAAGCCAACCCAGATCTCCTAATAATGCTTTATTTAGTGCTTAAACTTTAATTGCAGGGTATAAATGATACCATTAGGAACCGATATCAATACTAATGCCACCTATATTATTATTTACTCAGCTGAAAACTAAGCTTGTAGAAATATATTTATTAACACTGCACCCTAGAACTACACATTTAAAGCTTAATTCTGTAGTTGTTCATGAGTTCTTAGCATACTACAGTGTCGAGGCTTCCTAGATTCAGAAAAATTCATTATGAAATTGGAGTGATGAAGTGTGCTAGGGCATTTTTTTCAGGTCACAAGTACTGGCTGGTTTTATTCAGAGGATAAAGCACCCTTTGTGGAATTCTAGCCCCAAAAGCTAACAAACAGTTAAATTCAGCATTTATGATGTATAAACTTTGCTCCTTAGCATTAAAATGTACCTTATTCATTCCTTAGATTTCTCTTTCAGCCATGGCTATTGTTTGTCACTAACAGCTAGCTTTTGTGAAGTTAATAAATGTGCATAATAAGGACATAAAGGTATGGAGAAGTAATACTGTAATCCTTTTGTTTGGATAATCAGTCTAATGTATGCAAATTAAACCTTATTAGTACTAGGGTTTTGTGTCTGCTTATCAAAATGTGCCATTTTCATGAAAATTGGAAGTCCATTATATAAAGTTATTATTAACAATCATTTAGGAATTATATACGGTATGCAAATTAAAGTTGATTACAACTAATTAAGGGCTTTCTTTGTTATTTGACCTTGTCTGCTTTTTATGTAAATATGTTTCTTTTGGTCTGGCATATTTTTAGACTCAGAAAAGTATATTAAGACAAGTTACATTATGTATTTTTTAATATATCTTTGTGTTGCCATTGTCTGTGCTCCTCATCTTACAGAGGCACACATGATATGTAGAGCCATGCATCTTGCTGTTTGAGGATAGTTCTGTAGGTGAGTAGAATTTCAGAAGTAGAAAACAATCTGATTTTCATGACTCTTCAATACATTTAATGGAATATGAGCACAAATCCAGTACAGCATTTAAACAGTCTTCATGCCAGAATGCCCTTTTTTCCACTATTTATTGACTTTGGTGAGTCTTGGGTTGTAGATTTCCAAATGGAGCTGAGTAATAAATGATCATTACTCACTTACAAGGTGCTCTGTAAAACTCAATTGATATCCATGGAAACATTCAGCTAAAGATAAGTGACTTCATTAGAGAAAGTATAGCAGATCCAGAGCCAGTGACCTTTAAGAATAACTGTGTACTCTGAACAGGGGGGAAAGTTCTCAATGTGTAAAGAGGAAATATTTGAAGTGAGACTTTTACCACTTGTTCAGTTGTATTTGAAGTATTTTTTTTCTTTTTCTTTTCTACCAGAGCACTGTTTAATTTGGTTTATAGTGATGTGGGGGATTGAACCTGGGACTTTGGAGCCTCAGGCATGAGAGTCTCTTTTTTTTTATTGTTGTTGTTATTGATGTCGTCGTTGTTGGATAGGACAGAGAGAAATGGAAAGAGGAGGGGAAGACAGAGGGGGAGTGAAAGACAGACACCTGCAGACCTGCTTCACCGCCTGTGAAGCGACTCCCCTGCAGGTGGGGAGCTGGGGGCTCGAACCGGGATCCTTATGCCGGTCATTGCACTTTGCGTCACTTGCGCTTAACCCACTGCGCTACCGCCCAACTCCTGCATGAGAGTCTCTTTGCATAACCATTATGCTATCTACCTCCACCTCTTAAGTTGTATTTGCTCTTCAGTGCAGTTGTTCTGATTGTTTTATTGATCAAAGAATTCTGTTTGATACTGTAACTGGAACTGCGAGGTACTAGATTTAACTGCGTGGGAATTAATAACTTTTCCTATATTTAAGTTTTTAATTTTTAATTAGTGTTTAATAATGATTGACAAGATTGTGGGATAAGAGATAAGAGGGGTACAATTCCACGCAATTCCCACCACCAGAGTTTCATATCCCCTCCCTCCACTGGAAGCTTCCCTATTATTTATCCCTCTGGGAGTAATGGACCAAAGATTAAAAAAAAAATTTTTTTTAGAAACTTATTTTTTCCCCTTTTGTTGTCCTTGTTGTTTATTGTCATTGTTGTTATTGCTGTCGTTGTTGTTGGATAGGACAGAGAAAAATGGAGAGAGGAGGGGAATACAGGGGGAGAGAAAGATAGATACCTGCAGACCTGCTTCGCGGCTTATGAAGCTACTCCTCTGCAGGTGGGAAGCCGGGGGCTTGAACCGGAATCCTTATGCCAGTCCTTGAGCTTCATGCCACGTGTGCTTAACCCACTGCGACACTGCCCGACTCCCAAAAGATTTTTTAAAAAATATTTATTTATTTTTCCTTTTGTTGCCTTTGTTGTTTTATTGTTGTAGTCATTATTGTTGTTATTGATGTCATCATTGTTGGATAGGACAGAGAAAGATGGAGAGAGGAGGGGAAGATGGGGAGAGAAAGACACCTGCAGACCTGCTTCATCACATGTGAAGCGACTCCCCTGCAGGTGGGGAGCTGGGGGCTCGAACTGGGATCCTTATGCTGGTCCTTGCGCTTTGCGCCACCTGTGCTTAACCTTAACACTGTGCTACCGCCTGACTCCTGGACTAAAGTTTTTTTTTTTTTTTTTTTTTTACCAGAGCACTGCTCAGCTCTGGTTTATGGCAGTGTGGGGGATTGAACCTGGGACTTGAGAGCCTCAGGCATGAAAGTTTCTTTCCATAACCATTATGCTATACCCCCACCCCCAAATATTTTTTTAAATCTTTAAAAAAAATTTATTTATTCCCTTTTTGCCCTTGTTTTATTGTTGTAGTTATTATTGTTGTTATTGATATCATTGTTGTTGGATAGGACAGAGAGAAATGGAGAGAGGAGGGGAAGACAGAGGGGGGACAGAAAGATAGACACCTGCAGACCTGCTTTATTGCTTGTAAAGCGACTCCCCTGCAGGTGGGGAACCGGGGGCCCGAACTGGGATCCTCATGCTGGTCCTAGCGCTTTGCGCTATGTGTGCTTAACCTGCTGCGTTACCGCCCGACTCCCCTGGACCAAAGATTTTTATGGGGTGCAGAAGGTGGGAGGTCTGGCTTCTGTAATTGCTTCTCCACTGGACCTGGTTCTTGACAGGTCGATCCATACTTTCAGCCTGTTTCTGTCTTTCTCTAGTGAGGTAGGGCTCTGGGGAGGTGGGGTTCCAGGACACATTGGTGAGGTTGTTTGCCCAGGGAAGTCAGGTTGGTGTCACAGTGTTTTAGTGTCCTTTGGATAAATACTTAATAGTGGTATTGCTGGGTTAGAAGGTAATTCCAATGGGGCTGCACTAGTTTGCATTCCCAGCAGCAGTGTAGCAAAGTCTCTTTTTCTCCACAACCTCACCAACATCTGTCATTTCTAGCTTTTTAAAAAATTAGTGATTTAATATTGACTTACAAAATTATAAGACAACAGTGGTATAATCCCATACTTTTCCTATGACCAGATTTCCACATTCCCATTCTTTTCATTGGAAACTGCAGTTCTCCCAAGATCACAGATATGGGTTGATATATACCATTTTTCTTTATTTGCTTTTAAAATTCTCTTTATTTATTTATTTTCTTTTTTAGGATCCCGATTTGAACCCCCAGCTCCCCACTCTTTATTTATTGGATAGAGACAGCCAGAAATCAAGATGGAAGGAGGTGATAGGGAGAAACAGAGTTACCTGCAGCACTGCTTCACCACTAACAAAAGCTTTCCCCTTACAGGTGGGGACTGGGAGCTTGAACCCTGGTCCTTGCGCATATTTTTAAATATTTATTTATTTATTCCTTTTTGTTGCCCTTGTTGTTTTATTGTTGTAGTTATTATTGCTGTTGTTATTGATGTCGTCATTGTTAGATAGGACAGAGAGAAATGGAGAGAGGAGGTGAAGACAGAGAGGGAGGAGAGAAAGATAGACACCTGTAGACCTGCTTTACTGCCTGTGAAGCAACCCCCCTGCAGGTGGGGAGCCAGGGGCTCATTTTCAAACTGGGCACAGACTGGTTACAGAGTCCACCAAGGTGCTGATAATAAAGGTGAGAGCAGGTTGACTACCATCAGAGCCCATCACTTGGGATACTGGAATGCAGAAATGGGGGTCCACCAGCAGCCTATGGGTTTTTCATTTCAGTACCATTTTTTTCTATGGTCCTGCCTTCTCTTTCTTTTTTCTTTTCTTTTTTTTTTTTTAACAAATGCTTATATTTATTTATTTATTTATTCCCTTTTGTTGCCCTTGCTTTTTTTATTGTTGTAGTTATTGTTGTTGTTGTTGATGTCATCGTTGTTGGATAGGACAGATAGAAATGGAGAGAGGAGGAGAAGACAGACAGGGGGAGAGAAAGATAAGACACCTGCAGACCTGCTTCACTGCTGGTGAAGCGACACCTCTGCAGATGGGGAGCCAGGGACTCAATCCGGGATGCTTATGCTGGTCCTTGTGCTTTGCACCACCTGCACTTAACCTGCTGCACTACTGCTCGATTCCCTCTTTTTAATTTTTTTAATTTTAATTTTTATTAGTGATTTAATATTGATTTACAAACTTATGAGATAATGGTCATAATTTCACACTGCTCCCACCACCAGAGTTCTGTGTTCCCATTCACTCCTTTGGAAATTGCAGTAGGAGATGAAATCTCAGTGAAGTTTTAATGTGCATTTCTCTAATGGTAAGTGAAGTGAGGTATTTCTTTATGTCTGTGGGCCATGTGTATCTCTTTTTTAAAAAAAATTGTCTATTTGGGGCTGGGTGGTGGTGCACTTTGTTGAGTGCACATATTACAATGTGCAAGGACCCAGGTTCAAACTTCTGGTCCTCACCTGCAGAGGGAAAGCTTTTCGAGTGGTGAAGCAGTATTGCAGGTATCTCTATCTCTCCCTCTCTATCTCCCCTTCCCTCTTGATTTCTGGCTGTCTCTATCAAATAAATATAGTAAAAAAGAAAAGAAAAAAATGTCTATTTACCTCCAAGTAGTCTTTTCAAAAGTCCTTATTTGCATCACAGCTCACTAGGTAGAGTGGCAAAAAGAAGTCATGGAACTAGCCTCACAGATAATGTATTGTATTATAGTAAAGGAGCTGCCATGGCTGTAGCTTTCCCCCTTTGAAGAGGATCCATTGCTCTTGTAGGATTGTGGGGTGTGCCTGTAGAAGGTCCAGAAAGGTACCTGTGAAGGCAAGAAAGAGAAGATGGAAAGACAGCCCAAGAAATTCTCAGTGGTGCATGGAAAAGGAGGCAAGCATCAAGGTCTTGAGAACAATATAGAGAAACAGAAACACAAAGAGAGGTGTGGGTGCTTCATCTGCTGTGTAATCAGTGCTTCTAGTACTGCCTGCCTCTGAGCCTGAGAATGGCAGACAGGGTAGCAAAGCCCTCTCACCTGGTCCAGGGCAAACAGGAAAAAGTGATGGGCTGACTACCCTTGTGCTGTTAGAACCTCTAAGAATAGGGTCTCCAAAGTCACCATTTTGCTTTAAAGAGATTAATTTTTTTTACATTTCTCAAAATAATACTATAAAATTACAAGCAACAGGGGATGGGTTGTGGTGCACCTGGATGAGTGCACATGTTAAAATGTGCAAGGATCTGGGTTCGAGCCCCTGGTCCCCACCTGCAGGGGAAAAGCTTTTCGAGAGGTGAAGCAGTGCTGCAGGTGTCTCTCTCCCTCTCTCCCTCTCTATCACCCCCTTCCCTTTCAATTTCTGGCTGTCTCTAGTCAATAAATAAATACATAAATATAATAAAAAATAAAATTACCAGTAACACAAATAAGATTCAAGGTATATGAGTTTTTCTTAATCCAGGCAGAATTTAATGTGTAATTAAGATTAATTATACCATAATGGAATTGTAGACTCTTGATTATTGCTTCATGTCCCCTGCAGACATACATCTTGCTTTTGAATCATTCTGGCTTCTCAGGGTGAGGAGAGGCAGAGCCAAGCAGAACCGGCTGCATTTGGCAGGATGTATTCATTACAAAGTCATTTTCAAGTTAATTTTTGTCAGCCTTCATTTCAGAAGTGTTTGAAATAGGCCCAAGTGTGACAGTCTTAAAAATAATTCAAATTTTATTTGTTTTGGGAAGAAGTCAGCCTTAAAATAGCTCCATTAGAAGTGCAAAAACATTTGTGTGTTTGTTATCACGTTTATGACATCAAATAAGTGTTGAGATTATATGAAGGTAAAAAGAATTTGTCAGGGGGGCCTGGTAGTTTCGCAGTGTATTAAGCACACATAGAACAAAGTGCAAGGACCAGCACAAGGATCCCAGTTCAAGCCCCCAGCTACCTACCTGCAGGGAGGTCTGCAGGTGTCTACTGTTCTCTCCCCTCTCTATCTTCCCTATCTCTCACAATTTCTCTCTGTCCTATCCTATGCAATAATGGAAAAAAAAATGGCCTCAAGGAGCAGTGGATTCATAGTGTAGGCACTGAGCCCCAGCAATAACCCTGCAGGCAAAAAAAAAAAAATTGTGATCCATACTCTTTCTTTCCCCCCTTAATTTGAATGGACAGAGAGAAATTGTAAGGGGGAGAGGGAGAAAGGGAAGTAGAGAGAAAGAGAGATACCTGCAGCCCTGTTGCACCAGTAGTGAAACTTACCACCTACAGGTAGTCAGCTGGTGTATGAACCCGTGTCCTTGTACATGGTAACATGTGCACTCTACCAGGTGTGCCACTGCCCACACCCCTAGGCATACTCTTGAGAGCTTGTTTGGAGGTTCTAGCAGGGGAGCGCAGCTACTCGCATATCCTCTACTGAAGACCTGTCTGACTCTATTGGGGAAAGTCATCCTCTTTTACCAAGCCTGCAGCTTCGGAAGGTTCGCACATGGAGGAGTGAGGGATGAAGGGGGCACCCGCTTAGTCAGCCAGATCATCCGAATCAACTCTGGCAATCAGTGGGGTGACAGATGTTGCAGCCAGATCGCCCTTACATTCCTCAGGCATACTCTTTTTTTTTTTTTTTTTTCCCTCCAGGGTTATTGCTGGGCTCGGTGCCTGCACCATGAATCCACCGCTCCTGGAGGCCATTTCCCCCCCTTTTTGTTGCCCTACTTGTTGCAGCCTCGTTGCGGTTATTATTGCCATTGTTGACGTTGCTTTGTTGTTGGATAGGACAGAGAGAAATGGAGAGAGGAGGGGAAGACAGAGAGAGGGGGAGAGAAAGATAGGCACCTGCAGACCTGCTTCACCGCCGTGAAGCGACTCCCCTGCAGGTGGGGAGCCGGGGGCTCGAACCGGGATCCTTAAGCCGTTCCCTGCGCTTTGCGCCACGTGCGCTTAACCAACTGCGCCACCGCCCGACCCCCCTCAGGCATACTCTTAAAGGTAAAGATGAGAGTATAGAAATAATTTATAATAGGCCATTTTCTGAATCAGAGAGAGGATGGACTAAACCTTCACTTGGTATTCTGACTCTTTTATTAGAAAAAAAAATCTAAGAAGGATATTAATCACATACTGGAGTATATTATATAAATATATAATAATGGGAGTCGGTCGGTGGCTCACCAGGTTAAGTGTACATAGTACAAAGTGCAAGAACCCGCAGGAAGATCCTGGCTGGACCCCCCCCCCCCCGCACAAGCGGTGAAGCAGGTTTGCAGGTGTCTATCTGCAGACCTCTCTATTTCCCCCCTCTCTTATTTTTAAAATCTTTTTTATTTATTAATGAGAAAGGAGGAGAGAGAGAAAGAATCAGACATCACTCTGGTACATGCGCTGCCAGGGATTGAACTCAGGACCTCATGCTTGAGAGTCCAGTGCTTTTTCCACTGTGCCACCTATTGGACCACTCTGTATCTTCCCCTCCCCTCTCAATTTCTCTCTGTTGTATCCAATTAAAAAAAATTGAAAAAATGGCTGCCAGGAGCAATGGATTTGGTGCCGGCACTGAGCCCCAGTGATAACTATGGAGGCAAATAAATAAATAAATCTACAACAACTTTCTTTGTGTTTTCTTTCCCTCCCCCCTCTTTCTGCCTTACCATCACTCACCTCGTTGCTGGTGAGACATCAAACCTGTGACTTCTCTTAAGTTCTGTGCTCTACCACTGTGATATCTGCTTGCCTCCAATGCAACAACTTTTTTTTTTTTGCCTCCAGGGTTATTGCTGGGGCTCGGTGCCTATACCAAGAATCCACTGCTCCCGGAGGCTATTTTTTTTCCCCTTTTGTCACCCTTGTTGTTTTATTGTTATGGTGGTTATTATTATTGTTGTTATTGATGTCATTGTTGGATAGGACAGAGAGAAATGGAGAGGGGTGGGGAAGACAGAGAGGGGGAGAGAAAGATGGACACCTGCAGACCGGTTTCACCACCCGTGAAGCGAAAATCCTGCAGGTGGGGAGCCGGGGGCTCCTTAAGCTGGTCCTTGCGCTTTGCACCATGTGCGCTTAACCCGCTGTGTTACCACCTGACCCCCTCAACAACTTTTTTAGTCAATACTTCAGCCTGCATAATTAGACCTAGAGAGAGTTTTCATAGTTTCAATTTTCTTGGCTGTGATTTCAACACTGAAAAGGAATGTTACTAGAATGTGAGTAAATTACAGTTCTTTTAATTATGTAACTCATTAATTACATACTTTATTATTATGGAAGTTTTCAGACATACATGTCAAGGTTCTTTTAAGTATTTATTTATTTATTTAGAGAGAAGAGAGGGAGGCGCCAGAGCACTGCTTAACTCTGGCATACACTAGTGTTAAACCCGAGACCTTTGATATTTCAGGCATATGACTCTGCTATGCCACTGCTATGCTGTCTTCCTGGCCCCTATCCAGACACTTTCGAAAGGATTCTCTTAGACACTTATTTTTTTTAATTTAATTTTTTATTTATAAAAAGGAAACATTGACTAAACCATAGAATAAGAGGGGTACAACCTCACATAATTCCCACCACCAGAACTTTGTATCCCATCCCCTACCCTGATAGCTTTCCTATTCTTTAACTCTCTGAGAGTATGGCCTAGTGTCATTGTGGGATGCAGAAGGTTGAAGGTCTGGCTTCTGTAATTGCTTCCGCGCTGAATATGGGCATTGACAGGTCAATCCATACTCCCAGCCTGCCTCTCTCTTTCCCTAGTGGGGAAGGGCTCTGCGGAAGCGGAGCTCCAGGACACATTGGTGGGGTTGTCTATCCAGGGAAGTCTTGTCAGCATATGCTAGAATATGGAACCTGGTGGTTGAAATGAGAGTTAACATACAAAGCCAAACAAATTGTTGACCAGTCATGGACCTAAAGGTTGGAATAATGCAGATGAAGAGTTGGGGGGTCCTCCATTTTGTAGATAGCTAGTAGGCATAGTTTAGTTCTATTCCAAAGGGCCTGTGGCTGTACTAGTTTTTTTTTTTTTTTTTTTGCCTGAGCCTGAAATCTGATATGCAGGTGGATCCTAATTTTTGTCTGGGTAGGTGATGTCATGGATGGCAGAAGGACCAGAAAGCTGCCAAATATGGGAAAGGGGTATAAATATTGTTGACTGTAAACCCCACTGATTTGATGTGATCTGGGGCCCATATTCAGCTTAGGAGCCTATGTGACCTCTGCATCCTTCTAGATCTGAGCTCACATTCTGTGGTCATAAGTAGGAACATTCCAAGCTGCCTCAATATTAGGACCCATCTTCCCCAGGTGTAGCATAGAGTATATTGTCCAGCCTCCCTCCGGAGGATGGAACATTCTCTACCATTGTTGATCCAAGTTGAGGGCAGGGTTCTATGGGGGCCCACAGAGGGGTCTATTTTGTTGTTCCTGATAGGAATGACCGGTAACAATGAAGAGGGGGATTTATTCGAGGTCTAGACATATCATGTCTGTTTGGGAATCTCAGGACTCCCCAGTTAGGGCCCCAACTGATGGGGTGGCCTGATAGTGACTAAGGAGTCTTCATTAAAGTATGCTAGTCTGTTGCCCTTATCCAGCTTTTTCAGTCCTTGCTTTGATGAGGTTAACTTTGGAGTGAGTGGAGAACTGTAATAGGAAGTAGATGAGGAGGGTATCTAAGTCTAAGTGGACACTATTTCATTATGAACTTTATACTGACTCACTACAGACTATTGTGTATTTTTGATTTCAGGTATATATTTTGCCCTAATTTATGGATGCTCTATCTTACGGGACTTGGTCTATATCTAAGCTTTGGAATTTTGTTAGGAAGTGAATCTCCTGGAATGGGATTTGAGAGTATTATGAAAGGAAAGGTCTCACTGGAGTAATGAGGCTGAAGGGTTAACATTCCATGCCTGATGTGTCTGGACACAGTCTGAAGTGAAGCATGCTGAGGTGGTACTCCTTGCGTTGATTAGGTTGGGATCAGCGGATGCAATATCATTTGATATGACTTGAGAGAAGCATGAAGGAAAGTGAGCCCCACCCTAGAGGTTCCAGGACTGGGGGATATATAGGCTCTAAAGAGGAAGTGCGAGGTTCCTGCTGTCTTAGGGTTTAAGAAGACAATAGATAGTTATTGCTATAATCACATTATTTGGCATTTGGGTTAACTTTGAAATATCCCTTTGTTAGGATTTGCTGTATCATACACAACATCACCATAATTTATGTCCTTTGACATTGTTTGTATATAGCTGTGCCACCAGTTGTTGGACACTTATTTTTATGTGTTAAATAAGTCAGTTGTAATTCATGCTTATAGCTCTTATGCAAGTATAAAGCTAAATTAAGTAACACATGAGATACTGCCAAATATATCCCACCATTTAAATTAACATTGATTTAATATAAAGTATGTTACTGGTTTTTTGAAGTACTTTAATATTCTCCTTTTTTTTCAATGCCAGACCCTCAAGCATGTGATGAGAATCCACTTTTCCTGGGCTGATCTTTTCATTCTTTTCATTTCAGATAGCGAAGAGATACCATGGCACTGCTCTGCTATCTGCAGAGCTTCCCCTGAGCTCCTATGTGGTGCAAACCTGGGTCTTCACATGGTAAGATGTGTGTGTGTGTGTGTGTGTGTGTGTGTGTGTGTGTGTTTATGGGTATGCATATATGTATGTCACTACAATTTAAGCTGTGTTTGAAGTGATCGTAAACTTACTTGAAAACCAAAACACTGGAATAGAATAATAGCCCTCCATTAAGTAAGTCAGAGTGCCCAGGTGATCCAGAGAATACATTAAGATGATTGTTTAAGTCAGGATCAAACTTTTTTCGTAAAAAATTTGATAATAAAGTTTTGGGAGTCAGGTGGTAGCACAGCGGGTTAAGTGCGGGTGGCACAAAGTGCAAGGATCGGTGGAAGGATCCGGATTCGAGCCCCTGGCTCCCCACCTGCAGAGGAGTTGCTTTGCAGGTGGTGAAGCAGGTCTGCAGGTGTCTATCTTTCTCTCCCCCTCTCTGTCTTCCCTTCCTCTCTCCATTTCTCTCTGTCCCATCCAACAACGACGGCATCAACAACAACACTAACTACAACAGTAAAAAACCAACAAGGGCAACAAAAAGGAATAAATAAATAAATATTAAAAAAGAAAGAAACATTCTTAATAAAAATAAATAAATAACATTTTAAAGAATCACACAGGGAGTCTGGCGGTAGTGCAGCGGGTTAAGCACAGGTGGTGCAAAGCGCAAGGACGGGCGTGAGGATCCCTGTTCAAGCCCCCGGCTCCCCACCTGCAGTGGAGTCACTTCACAGGCGGTGAAGCAGGTCTGCATGTGTCTATCTTTCTCTCTCCCTCTCTGTATCCCCTCCTCTCTCCATTTCTATCTGTCCTATCAATAACAACAACAATAAAACAACAAGGGCAACAAAAGGGAATAAATAAATATTAAAAAAACTTAATAATAAAGAATAATACAGTCTCTCACAACTTTTCACCTACTGTCAATCTGTTATGGAATTTGTCCTGAAATGGGCTTGACTGTTCAAATGGAACTTCATTTACAAAGTAGGTGGAGTTTGGCTATAGGATATAATGGCAACTCCCTCATCTCTAAATGAGTTTACAGTGTTACAAATTTTGTGGGAAAAGTTATGCAGACCTCTAGCTTAAAAAACAATCTATGCTTCATATTTCTGGGTGATTCTGTATTGGTACATGTGTTTATGTATTTAACTTTGATTTTCAAAAATTTCAAATAAAGTATTTTTATTTTGACAAATGATCAATTTAGAGATATATCAAATATGGGGCCGGGCAGTAGTGCACTCAGTTAAGGGCACATGTCATCATGTGGAAGGACCTGGATAGGAGCCCCCACTCCCCACCTACGTGGGGGGGTCCTTCATAAGTGGTGAAGCAGGTCTACGGGTTTCTATCTTTCTCCCTTCTCAGTTTTCTCTCTGTCCTGTCAAATAAAAAGAAATTGAAAGAAAGAAAAAAAATCGCAAAAATAGTGGTTGGGAGCAGTGGATTTGTAGTGCTGGCACTGAGCTCCAGGGATAACACTGGTGGCAATATATATAAAATATTGTTAAACTTTCCTCTTCTCTATCTTCACCATCTTCAGATGAAACTAATAGCTCAACTCAGAGTAAACACTTTTCTTCATGGTTGGACGTAGCTATAAAGACATATACCAGAGGACAGGGGAGATATGCAAATGGTTATGCAAAGAGACACTCACATCTGAGGCACCAAAGTCCTGACTTCAAACCCCCGTACCACCATAAGCCAGATCTGAGAGCAGTACTTTGGCAAAGACAAACAAAACAAAATGTATACCAGAGCTAGCATCATTGTCAATCACTCAAAAAAGCTGAAAGTTTTTCCTGTGAGATCGGGAACAAGACGAGGATTCCCATATTTATTCAGCATAGTATTAGAAGTCCTAACTAGAACAATTAGACGAGAAAAAGAAGTAAAGAAATAAGAGGCATCCAAAGTCGAAAGCTGTCACTAAGTGTCGATGACATATTATGCTGTGTACAAAACCACAAAGGCCACCAAACAATCTGTTAGAACTAATAAATTCAGTACAATTGAAGAATGCAAAATCAATATATAATGATCAGTTGTGTTCTGTAAGTTAATAATGAGCTAGCAGAAATAGAAATTTTGAGAAAGTAAACCCCATTTTTTAATTTCTTTATTGGGGGATTGATGTTTTACAGTTGACAGTAAATACAATAGTTTGTACATGAGGCTGGGTGGTGGTGCACCAGGTTGAGCACACATGCTACAATAGTTTGTACAAGCATAACATTTCTCAGTTAAGTAAACTCTATTTACAAATGAATCAAAAGGGATAAGATATTTAGAAATAAATTTAAACCATGGAGGTGAAATATCTGCATGCTGAAAATTGTTAAGACATTAATGACAGAAATTGAAGAAGACACACATAGGTGGAATGGTATTCTATGCTTATGAATTGGAAAAATTAGTATTGCTAGATTGCCTTACTCTTATATAGTTTGGTAAATTTTCTTAAAATTTTTAAAAATGTATTTATTTTCCCTTTTTGTTGTCCTTGTTTTTTTATTGTTGCTATAGTTATTATTGTTGTTATTGATGTCATAATTGTTAGATAGGACAGAGAGAAATGGAGTGAGTAGGGGGAGACAGAGGGGGAGAGAAAGATAGACACCTGCAGACCTGCTTCACTGCCTGTGAAGTGACTCCCCTGCAGGTGGGGAGCTGGGTGTTCGAACCGGGATCCTTCCGTGGGTCCTTGCGCTTTGTGCCGTGTGTGCTTAACTTGCTGTGTCGCCACCTGACTCCCATAGTTTGATAACTTAGCTAAGGTGTTAACCACCAGATCTCTCCATTGTAAAGGTATTTTTAAAAATTTAATCTTTTAAAAATCTTTATTTATTTTTCCCTTTTGTTGCTCTTGTTGTTTTATTGTTGTAGTTACTGATGTCATCGTTATTGGATAGGGCAGAGAGAAATGCAGAGAGGAGGGGAAGACAGAGAAGGGGAGAGAAAGATAAACACCTGAAGACACATGCAGACCTGCTTCACCGCTTGTGAAGCGACTCCCCTACAGGTGGGGAGCCGGGGGCTTGGACCAGGATCCTTAAGCTAGTTCTTAAGCTTTGTGTTACCTGTGCTTAACCCGCTGTGCTACCACCCAACTGCTCCTTTTTTTTTTTTTTTAAACCAGAGCACTGTTCAGCTCTGGTTTATGTTGGCGTGGGGGATTGAACCTGGGACTGTGGAACCTCAGGCATGACAGTCTCTTTCCATAACCATTATGCTCTCTACCCCTGCCCATAAAGGTGTTTTTTTATCTTAGCGTTATTTAAAAATCTAAAGGCATAGCAATGTTACATTGTATAGCATGAGTACAAAAATAAATGAGTGTGGTCCGGGGAGATGGCTCATTGGTTAAAGCATTGGACTCTCAAGCATGAGGTCCCAAGTTCAGACCCAGGCAGCACATGTAGCAGAATGATGTCTGGTTCTTTCTCTTCTCCTATCTTTCTCATTAATACATAAATAAAATTAAAAAAATAAAAATTAGTATAAGTTATGAGCCCTTTGGAATATACCTAAAATAGATTCCCTAACTTAAAAAAAATAAAACAAACAAGCTACAATTTCTTCAGTCATTCTTTTGCTGATAGAAATTCAATTTGTTTTCATCCTTTTGCCTTGAAATGTCTTAATGAATATTCTTGTACTTAACTACTATTAGGTATTGGTGCTTTCATTTCTGTGGAAGAAATTCCCCAATGTAGATCAGTAACATGGAAATTTTTAATTTTGACATTTAAAATGTATTTGACATAACTAATCCCTCAATTAGAGCATATTTCTATCAATGATATATGATATATATTATGTATGTATAATCATGTTTACTCAATTTTTTTGACATCACTGGATATACTTGCTTTCTAATATCTACTCCCCAGACCTGATGGGTAAAAGCTGATATTTTATTTTGTGTTTCCACATTTACCATTTACTAATTAGGCTATGCTAGTTTTTACTTTACATTTTCTTCTCTATTTCTATTTTTGTTTATTTCTTCATATGTATATGAATATATAACATACTTCAGAAAGATAATCATATCAATGATAAATCACATGATGTTGAAATGATAGCAAAATTAGAAATTTGATTCCCCCCTCACCAACAATGTCCAAAAGCTAACAAAAATTTCGAGTTTTAGTTTAGAAGACAAAATTAAAAGATTTGAGTGTCACTGTAGTGCAGCTTTCTTTTGAATTGTAAAAGGCAAAGTGTTTTTCTAAATGCTATGGGAATAAAAGTGTATCAGTGTGTTCCTGTAATGTGTCAGTAATGTATTCCCAAGTGTTCTTGAAAACTTGTCTAGATACTATGTCTTAGTAAATCCATTTCCATCTGTCACACTATAATGTATCCTCTCTGTGTCGCTCTCAACATACAAATATTCATTTTCTCACTTCACATTGGTGACTTTTAGCATGGGTCACATACCATTACTATAAACTCTGCAGGTATGTCAGATGCTTCCTGTACCACTTGGTGTGTGGGTGGGAATCACCTTTACAGCTCATACACTTTGTTGCTCTCAGGTCAAGGCACCACCTTCTAAGGGAGTCAGGATTTCTGTCATTAACAGAGGACTTCTCTGGCTGCAGCTTTTCCGGTTCCAGCTGCTTGACCATTAGGCCACTGACCTTGAATAAAGCACTCAGGAGCTTTAGAAATTTAGCACCTGTGGTTTAAGCTACATTTGTTAACAATGTGATACGAGTGTTCTATTTGTAAGAGAGATTGCCAGTCTGGAGGAGAGCCAAGTACTCTGGGCTCACTGTACCTGGGTCTGAATCCCACATCCCTTGGCAGCACTGAGGTTGTGTGTGACTTAAACTACTCAGTGCATCAGTTTCTCATCTGTAAAGTGGAGGTTAAAATGGTACTCAAATCACAGGACTTTTGTAAGCACCAAGTCACTTGATATATATATGTAATGCACTCAAAACTGCTCAGCACACAATTCTCTTCAGTGCACGTTAGATTATTGTTGATGTTATTAATTTCTTGAGAGATAAATTGGACACAAAGACTGGGGTTCTAAAGGAAGAGGCAAGAAAGAAGCAGGGTGTGAAGGTGAGCAAAGGTTTAGAATAGGCTTCTGTTGTGGGTGAGAGGTGTGGTTAAAGCCAAAAATGGAGAGAAAAGCACTACTGTATGGATGAGTCTACAGAATTAGAGAAGAGCTACAAAGCCCAGAGTTGTGTGTGCCCACTTACTACCACAGCCACTATGGATTCTGGGCCAATAAACTCATAACCAATCATGGCTTCACCTGCTGAGGCCCCTGATAGCGCAACATACCTCCAGCCCCAGGCAGGACTGGGGGGACCTACTGGCAGAGTTATTCAATGAGGAGGGCATCTATGGGCTGACCTGCACATTGTGGCAAAATGCAAACCAATAATATTCTCTACTTTCTTCTCCCTTTCTTTTTTTTTTTTAAATTGGAAAAATTCAGCCACATCCACAAGTAGAGAAACTAACATGATATATTCTCATGAAGCCATTACTTAGCTGCAAACTTTCCCCTTGCAGGTGGGGGCTGATGGCTTGAACCTGGGTCCTTGCACACTTAACATGTACGCTCAACCAGGTGCACCACCACCTCTTTCTTTCTAAGAAACACCTATACCTGCTACTACTTCCCAGTGTCCTTCTACAACTATCCGTCTCTCTCTCTCTTTATATATATACACACATACATTTCTCATTTTTTCTATGGTCCTGCTTTTTCTTCCATTTTAAGCCACAGCTACACCTATTACTAAGAAGAGGTACTTTTTTTTTTTGCCTCCAGTGTTATTGTGGGAATCCACTACTCCATGAGGTTATTTCCCCCCCCCCTTTTGTTGCCCTTGTTGTTTTATCGTTGTTGTGGTTATTATTGTTATTGCTGTCATTGTTGTTGGATAGGACAGAGAGAAATGGAGTGAGGAAGGGAAGACAGACAGGGGGAGAGAAAGACACCTGCAGACCTGCTTCACCACCTGTGAAGCCACCCCTCTTCAGGTAGGGAGCAGGGGATTGAATCAGGATCCTTATGCTGGTCCTTGAGCTTTGCACATGTGCACTTAACCTGCTGTTACCGCCCAACTCCCAAAGAGGTACTTTTTGAAAAAAAATTTAATATTTTATTTATTCCCTTTTGTTGCCCTTGTTGTTGTTTTATTGTTGTAGTTATTATTGTTGTCATTATTGATGTCGTCATTGTTGGATAGGACAGAGAGAAATAGAGAGAAGAGGGGGAAGACAGAGAGGAGGAGAGAAAGATAGACATCTGTAGACCTGCTTAACCGCTTGTGAAGCGACCTCCCTGCAGGTGGGGAGCTGAGGGCTCAAACCGGGATCCTTACCCAAGTCCTTGTACTTTGTGCCGCCTGCGCTTAAAAGCTTAACCACAATACCATAGTCACAACCGAAAGTAGTATTTTTTTTTTTTGCCTCCAGGGTTATTGCTGGGGCTTGGTGCCTGCACTATGAATCTACTGCTCCTGGACCCGTTTTTTTTTTTCCCATTTTGTTGCCCTTGTTGTCGTTATTGCCATTGTTGCCGTTGATTTTGTATAAGACAGAGAGAAATCTAGAGAGAAAGGGAAGACAGAGAAGGGGAGAGAAAGATAGACACCTGCAGACCTGCTTCATTGCTTGTGAAGCGACCCCCCTGCAGGTGGGGAGCCGGGTTCGAACTGGGATCCTTATGCCGGTCCTTGCGCTTTGCGCCACGTGCACTTAACCCGCTGCGCTACCACCAGACCCCCGAAAATAGTAATTTTTAAAAGTCATCAAGTAGTGTCTAAACTTTCCCAATTGTACTATAAATATTTTTAAAGGAAATCTAATTACCTAAACAGGATACAAATACGATCCATCCATTTTAATTTATGAACATACTGTTTCTCTTTCAATTTACAAATCTTTTTTAATTTCTAATTTTTTGAAGACTTTGAGTTGAACTGTAGAAGTTTGCACAATCTAGATTTTGCCATTTGCATCCTCACAGTGTCATTTAATATAACATATCCTTAGTATTTCCTGAAAATTGGTAAGTTGGCACCTAGATCTAGGGCCTCCTTCAGATTTAGGTATGGTTCTTTGGCAAGAATATTTCACAAGTAGGGTGATACACAAGAGGCACATAGTATCTATTAGTTTCTCTTTTTGTGATACTATCAGCAATAAATGACCCTATTTAGGTCCACTAGGGGATATTCTAAGTCCTATTTTGTTTGTTAGCTGGAATACCTGTATGGAGAGAAGCTTTCTCTTACTCAGGCTTTGTAAAGGAAAGTGAAATAAATGCTTTCCTTTGTTTAATTTACCAGGATTTATTCACATGAAATGATTCCCTTGCATCCTACAAAGGAAGCGAGAGTCAAGGTTGTTTTTTAAATTTTTTCGTCTGGGTAATTTTATGAGCTCCTGGATTTTTTAATATTTGATCTGATTACCCATTTCATTGTTCATCTTGCTGATTTTGAAATTATCTCTTCTTTGGTGAATGGCAGACTATGCAAGTTGGTGTCTAGGTCTTTTGACACAGTACCAAGATCAGTATGATTTTTTTTTGCATTTCTTTTTTTTTAATATTTATTTATTTATTTATTTTTGTTGCCCTTCTTGTTTTATTGTTGTAGTTATTATTGTTGTCATTGTTGCTAGTTAGGACAGAGAGAAATGGAGAGGGGAGGGGAAGACAGAGAGGGGGAGAGAAAGATAGACACCTGCAGACCTGCTTCACCACTTGTGAAGCGACTCCCCTGCAGGTGGGGCTCATTTCTTTCTTTCTTTCTTCTTTTTAATTTTGTTTATAAAAAGGAAACACTGACAAAACCATAGGACAAGAAGGGTACAACTCCACACAATTCCCACAACCAGAACTCCGTATCCCATCCCCTCCCCTGATAGCTTTCCTATTCTTTAACCCTCTGGGAGTATGGACCCAAGGTCATCGTGGGATGCAGAAGGTGGGAGGTCTGGCTTCTATAATTGCTACCCCACTGAACATGGGCGTTGGCAGTTTGGTCCGTACTCGCAGCCTGTCTCTTTCTTTCCTTAGTAGGGTGGGCTTCTGGGGTATTGGAGCTCTAGGACACATTGGTAGGGTTGTCTGTCCAGGTAAGTCCGGTTGGTATCATGCTAGCATCTGGAACCTAGTGGCTGAAAAGAGAGTTAACATATAAAGCCAAACAAATTGTTGGCTAATCATGAACTTAAAGGCTGGAATAGTGCGGATGAAGAGTTGGGGGAGGGGGTCTCCATTTTGTAGATAGCTAGTAGGTGTGTTTTAGTTATATTCCAAAAGGCCTGTGGCTATATTAGTTTTTTTCTTTTCCCTGAGCCTGAAATCTGATATGCAAGTGGACAATATGATTTTCTTGCTTGCTGATATAAGAAGATGATAGTCTTTTTTTTTTCATATATTTCCTAACCCTGTTATTTCTTCAAAAAAATCCAAGTTACTTTTAGTGGGAAATTATTATTTTTTAATTTATAAAATGGAGATGTTGACAAGACCATAGGATAAGAGAGTTACAATTCCACACTATTCCTACCACCAGAATTCCCTATCCTATCCTCCACCCCCCTTGAAGCTTTCCTACTCGTTATCCCTCTGGAGGTATGCACCCAGGATCATTATGGGGTGCAGAAGGTGGAAGGTCTGGCTTCTGTAATTGCTTCCTCACTGAACATGGGCATTGGCAGATTGGTCTACACTCCCAGCCTGTCTCTCTCTTTCCCTAGTGGGGTAGGGCCTGGGGAGGTGGGATTCCAGGACACATGGTGGGGTCTTCTGTCCAGGGAAGTCTGGTTGGCATCATGGTATCATCTGGAAACTGGTGGCTGAAAAAGAGTTAAGATATAAAGCAGAACAAATTGTTGACTAGTAGTGGGAAATTATTATAGTATTATTGCTATTTAAATTTTTATTATTATTTTAAAATCAGAACACTGATCAGCTCTGGCTTATGGTGGTGCTGAGAACTGAACCTGGGACTGCTGGTGTCTCAGGTATGAAAGGCTTTTTGCATAATCATTGTGTTATCCCCCCCCAGCCCAGTGGGAAATTATTTTTAGGGACCACAATCTTGGTTCTAGTTTATTCTTGTATATTCTTTTTTTCTTTTTAATTTCTTTATTGGGGAATTAATGTTTTACATTCAACAGTAAATACAATAGTTTGTACATGCACAACATTCCCCAGTTTCCCATTTAACAATACAACCCCCACTAGGTCCTCTGTCATCCTTTTTGCATCTGTATTCACCCACCCACCTACCCCAGAGTCTTTTACTTTGGTGCAATAAGCCAATTCCAGTTCAGGTTCTACTTGTATTTTCTTTTCTGATCTTGTATTTCAACTTCTGCCTGAGAGTGAGATCATCCCTTATTCATCCTTCTGTTTCTGACTTACTTCACTTAACATGAATTTTTCAAGGTCCATCCAAGATTGGCTGAAAACGGTGAAGTCACCATTTTTTTTATAGCTGAGTAGTATTCCATATATATATATATATATATATATATATATATATATATATATATATATATATATATATATACCACAACTTGCTCAGCCACTCATCTGTTGTTGGACACCTGGGTTGCTTCCAGGTTTTGGCTATTACAAATTGTGCTGCCAAGAACATATGCGTACACAGATCTTTTTGGATGGGTATGTTGGCTTCCTTAGGATATATCCCCAGGAGAGGAATTGCAGGATCATAGGGTAGGTCCATTTCTAGCCTTCTGCGAATTCTCCAGACTGTTCTCCACAGAGGTTGGACCAATTGACATTCCCACCAGCAGTGTAGGAGGGTTCCTTTGACCCCACACCCTCTCCAGCATTTGCTGCTGTTACCTTTTCTGACGTATGACATTCTCGTAGGAGTGAAGTGATATCTCATTGTTGTCTTTATTTGCATTTTTCTGACAATCAGAGAGTTGGAGCATTTTTTCATGTGTTACTCGGCCTTTTGGATCTCTTCTGTGGTGATTATTCTGTCCATGTCCTCCCCCCCATTTTTGGATGGGTTTATTTGTTGTCTTGTTGTTGAGATTTGCAAGTTCTTTATATATTCTGGTTATTAGCCTCTTGTCTGATGTATGGCATGTAAAGATCTTCTCCCATTCTGTGAGGCGTCTTTTGGTTTGGGTAGTGGTTTCTTTAGCTGTGCAGAAGCCTATTAACTTGATGTAGTCCCATAGGTTTATGCTTGCCTTAGTCTTCTTTGTAATTGGATTCGTTTCATTGAAGATGTCTTTAAAATTTATGCGGAAAAGAGTCTCGTCAATATTTTCCTCTAAGTATCTGATAGTTTGTGGTCTAACATCCAAGTCCTTGATCCACTAGGAATTTACTTTTGTATTTGGTGAAATAATAGTGGTTCAGTTTCATTCTTCTGCATGTTTCAACTCATTGTTTCCAACACCATTTGTTGAAGAGACTCTGCTTTCCCCATTTAATAGTGTGTGCACCTTTTTCAAAGATTAGATGTCCATAGGTGTGGAGGCTTACTTCTGGGCTCTCAGTTCTATTCCACTGGTCAGTGTGTCTATTCCTTTTCCAGTACCAAGCGGTTTTGATGACAATGGCCCTATAGTACAATTTGAGATCTGGGAGTGTGATGTCTCCAGTTCTGTTCTTTCTTCTCAAGATTGTTTTGGCAATTCTAGGTTTTTTCTGGTTCCAGATAAACATTTGTAGCATTTGTTCTATTCTCCTAAAAATGTGCTTGGGATCTTGATGGGGATAGCATTAAATTTGTTAATTTTAATTTTGTAGCCTGACACCTTACTGTATTGCCTGATGATATCCAAAAGCTTCTTGCTGGATTCCTTAGGTTTTTCTATGTATACTATCATGTCATCTGCAAATAGGGAGAGTTTGACTTCTTCTCTTCTAATCTGTATACCTTTAATTCCTTGCTCCCTGCCTGATTTCTTGTATATTCTTTACAGTGATAAAAGCAATAATAATTCATTGTATAGAATTTGTGAGACACTAAAAATAATATGGAGATCATCACTATTTAGGGGGCCAGGCATTGGCACACTAGGTTAAGCACACATAATATGAAGCACAAGGACCCGTGCAAGGATCCCAGTTTGAGCCCCTGGCTCCCCATCTGCAGAGGAGTCACTTCACAAGTGGTGAAGCAGGTCCTCAGGTGTCTGTCTTTCTCTCCCCCTCTCTATCTTCCCCTCCTCTCCCAATTTCTCTCTGTCCTATAGAACAACAATGACAACGACAACAAAAAAATAGTAAGAATCACTGCTAGGAGCAATGGATTCATACTGCTGGCACTTCTTCTTCTTCTAGCGTTTGCCCTTCTTCCGTAGCCAGTCAACAGCATCAGGTTGAGCCTGATGTAAAGTTTCGAGACCTCCTTTGAATCTGGAGAGGTGGCAGTCGTTGACTATGTGGGTCATAGTCTGTCTGTAGCCGCAGGGGCAGTTTGGGTCGTCTCTGGCTCCCCAGCGATGGAACATAGCGGCACACTGGCCATGGCCTGTTCGATAGCGATTGAGGAGAGCCCAATGCTGGCACTGAGCCCTTGCGATAACCCTGTAGACAGAAAACAAAAAGAGATTATCACTATATACTTGATATACTAAGATACCCAATTTGAGTGAAATTTTCTCATATAATTATCCTTTACAAAGGAAGGCATCGGGAGTCGGGCTGTAGCACAGCGGGTTAAGCGCAGGTGGCGCAAAGCACAAGGACCGGCATAAGGATCCCGGTTCGAACCCCGGCTCCCCACCTGCAGGGGAGTCGCTTCACAGGCGGTGAAGCAGGTCTGCAGGTGTCTATCTTTCTCTCCTCCTCTCTGTCTTCCCCTCCTCTCTCCATTTCTCTCTGTCTTATCCAACAACGACAACAACAATAATAACTACAACAATAAAACAACAAGGGCAACAAAAGGGAATAAATAAATAAAATAAATATTTAAAAAATAAAAAAAAATCTGTTCAGGGAAGACAAATCAATCTGAAATGACCTTTACTGATAGTTTGAACTTGCAGAGGTCATATGGTAGAACCGGTAGAATAGAGGCAAAGGAATTTGGCACATATTTAGTAATTAGTCCTGAATATGTGGATTAAAGTTGCTATTTACTTGTGTTATTGTAAATTAACCTTTTAAAGATCAACATTTATTTTGTAGAATGTGAAAGAATGTATTTACATGATAAATGAAAAAAATCAACGTTTCTATATTATAGAGATGAATACTTTCAGTTGGGGTAAAATTTCTAGTGACAGCATCATACTGAGGCTCAAATAGTTGTATATTTCAAGAAAATGGATTTGATGGAGATGAGGCCTCTAAGACTATCCAGAAGATAGCTCACCTGGTTTGGTGCATGCCTGGCCATGCACTTGGCCCACGTTTGAACCCCTGAACTATATGAGAGTGTCATGACAGCAGGGGAATCCCTGGTACTGTAGTCTGTCTCCCTTACTTTCTGTTTCTGTTGTTCTCTCTCTCTATGAAATAAGAATGAAAAAGTCATCTCATGAGTGGTGAAACAATGCATGAGCAAGGCCTTATTCTGTCAAAATTACCCCAAATCCAAAACTGTGGTCTTCAATGTTATCTGCTTGTCAAATTTCTAAAAGAAATTTCAAAAGCAGTGTACTTCCTCAAAATTTAAAATTTACATTTAAAAAATTTAACTACAAGTTTCAATGGTTTCAAAGGATACAATTTTAATACATTGTAAATATTGATTTTTTAGAGTAAAACTACCATCTTATTCCTCTAAAAGCATTTAATGAAATCTGAATTCCATAGTGAATTGATAATTCTTTCTTCACTAAAATTATTTCAAAATTTTATATTATACATTCACTATAAATAATTTTATCCTAATGTAATACAAACTTATAAATCAGAGAATATTATTTCACTTTTCTGTATAGTTCTTAGAAATGAATTGTATGTTTATGTATGTGTGTAGTTTTGGAATATAATTGAAACACATGAAAAAAAAAAAAGGAGTTGCCAAACTGTTGCTAAGACTTCCTGAGAACTATGAAGTTTAGATAGGGAGCGGGCCATAGAACTTTGGTGGTGTTGAACTATATCCTTGTGATCTTTTTTTTTTTTTTTGCCTCCAGGGTTATTGCTGGGCTCAGTGCCTGCACCATGAATCCACTGCTCCTGGAGGCCATTTCCTCCCTTTTTGTTGCCCTTGTTGGTGTAGCCTTGTTGTGGTTATCATTGTTGTTGTTGATTTTGTTGTTGGATAGGACAGAGAGAAATGGAGAGATGAGGGGAAGACAGAGGGGGAGAGAAAGATAGACACCTGAAGACCTGCTTCACAGCCTGTGAAGGGACTCCCCTGCAGGTGGGGAGCCGGGGGCTCAAACCGGGGTCCTTACGCTGGTCTTTGCGCTTTGTGCCACATGCACTTAACCTGCTGCGCTACTGCCCGACCCCCCTTGTAATCTTTTAATCTTAATTTACTAATAATTTTTCTTCTGGCTCAAGGGAAGTTACTGAATGAATAAAGCACTTACAATGTGTCAGAGTCTGGTTTCAGTCCCAGGCACACCGCATGGAAACACCATGTACAGTTAGAAGTGAATTTATGGATGGTGGAGTAGTCCTTTAATGCTTCTCCACTTTCTCCTCACTCAAAAATATTGACCAAAAGTAGGGCCAGGAAGCTTTGTATGTTAGCAGATGTATTTCAGATAGTTATACAATTCATCAAATTACACAACTGATCAAATCATAGATATTTAACACAATTTGGAAAAGACCTCACCAATATGTCCTGGAACCCTACCTCTCCAGAGTCCTGGCCCACTAGGGAAAGATAGAGACAGGCTGGGAGTATGGATTTACTTGCCAATGGCTGTGTTCAGCAGAGAAGCAATTAAAGAAGCCAGACCTTTCACTTTCTGCACCCCATAATGACCCTGGGTCCATACTCCCAGAGGGATAAAGAATAGAAAAGCTCCCAATGGAGGGGATGGGATTAGGAATTCTAGTGGTGGGGATTGTGTGGAATTATACCCTCTATCATACAGTCTTGTAAATCATTATTAAATCAATAAAAAAAGAATCTCTCAGTGATTATCTTGAGGTTATGTATAAAAAACTACTTATTGCAAGATAAGAGTGAGCTTGGCATCAATTCTACTCTTTTTAAAAAAATATTTATTTTATTTATTTATTCCCTTTTGTTGCCCTTGTTTTATTGTTGTAGTTATTATTGTTGTTGTCATTGTTGGATAGGACAGAGAGAAATGGAGAGAGGAGGGGAAGACAGAGAGGAGGAGAGAAAGATAGACACCTGCAGACCTGCTTCACCGCCTGTGAAGCGACTCCCCTGCAGGTGGGGAGCCGGGGTTCGAACCGGGATCCTTATGTAGGTCCTTATGCTTTGCGCCACCTACGCTTAACCTGCTGCGCTACAGCCCGACTCCCCAAGGAGAATGTTTTGCAGACACCTATTATGCTAAGACATTTTGCCTATGTGTCAGCAACTATACTGTAAACCATTAACACCCTCAAATAAAATAGAAACAGAGATCCTCAATTACAGCTGGAAAATCTCTTTATCCATGTAAGGAAATATTAACAAGTTTAAGAGAAATATGGGAGGAGGATTCTTCTGCCTACCATGTTGAGGGAGTATAGACATGTGAAAATTATATAAGGGATATGTAATTGTAAAATAATTTTAATATAGACTATTGTAGCAAAAACCTTATACTATTGTGTCTTTTAAAAGTATTTTATTTGGGAGTCGGGTGGTAGCACGGTGGGTTAAGCGCATGTGGCGCCAAGAGCAAGGACCAGCATAAAGATCCCGGTTCGAGCCCCTGGCTCCCCACCTGAGAGGTGACACTTCACAGGCGGTGAAGCAAGTCTGCAGGTGTCTATCTTTCTCTCCCCCTCTGTGTCTTCCCCTCCTCTCTCCATTTCTCTCTGTCCTATCCAACAACGATGACATCAAAACAACAACAATAATAACTACAACAATAAAAAACAAAGAGCAACAGAAGGAGAATAATTAAATATAAAAAATTTATTTATTTATTTATCAATGAGAGGGGTAGGAAAAGAGAAAGAACCAGACCCGACTCTGGTACATGTGCTGCCAGGGATTGAACTCAGGACCTCATGTTTGAGAGTCCAATGCATTATCCACTGCGCCACCTCCTGGACCACACTATTGTGTCTTAAGTAAGATATAAATGTATTTCTCATTCATGAAATGATCCAGTGGAAGGCAATCTAGGGCTTGAAAGGGTGGCTGTGCTCTGTAAGATCATTCAGAGCTTCAGGCATAGTCTTTCTGTTTTGCTGCTCTGTCAGCCTTGGCATGTATCTTCCAGGTTATGTTCTAAGATGGTTATGAGTCTACACTCTAGTTGGGACTCCTTTTTATAGCACAACCCAAAGGAAGCATATAATATTTTCATTCCCATTCCTTTTGCCAGACTTTGTCACATGGTGACACCTGACTGCATGAGAGGCTGGGAAATGTAATCTTTGGTTAGGTATGTAATCTTAGGTCTAGCTAAAACTCAGATGCTCCATTATTAAAGGAAAAAAGTAAATAAATGAAACTGTCTTCGCTGTAAATTCCTCTATAAAGCACTGATTTCTTATTTTATTTGAAAAATTGGTACTCACACCTTGCCTTGAGACAGCTATTGTCCTTCAGTGTAAAAAAGGAAATTATGTTGCTTGCTGCCCATATAATTACAAACATCTCTGAAAAGTCTGCAATTTAAAACCTACTTCTTAAATAAAATTGATAGTTTGCATGACATTATCCAACCTTATTTTGAAAAATGCTGATATCTTACTAATACTTCTAGCTTGTCTAAATAGATTAAGGCTACTGTAGTTGAAAATATAGAAGCACCGTTATTGATATAAGCCACTAGTTTTCTGATTTCTTAGTAAAGGGCTCACTTCTTTGTTTGAACCTTTTGTAAAAAAAAAAAGAACATTTATAAAGACATATTCCTGTGGAGTAAGTTATTTATATACTGGAAGCCCCCCCCCTTTTGCCTCCAGGGTTATCACTGGGGCTCGGTGTTGTCACTACTAATCCACTGTCCCTTGAGGACATTTTTTCTATTTTATTGGATAGGACAGAAAGAAATTGAGAGAGAAGGGGGAGACAGAAAGGGAGAGAGAAAGAGAGATGCCTGCATATCAGCTTTGCTGCTTGTGAAGTGTCCGCCTGCAGTTGGGGAGCCAGGGGCTCGAACCCAGATCCTTGAGTGGGTCCTTGAGTTTCATACTGTGTGCACTTACCTGGGTGCACCACCGGCCAGCCCCCCTGAAAGTCTTCTTTGTAGTTACATGGATGAACATATGTGAAGCCAAACACATAGGAGGAATACACAAATCTATAATATTTATTTAGTACTTATATATAGAGAGCGAGACACCAGGGTACCACTCAGTTCTGGTATATGCAGTGCAAAAAATTGAACCTGGGAGATCATACATATTAGTCACATGTTCTACTTTTGAGTCATCTCCCTGGCCCTGCAAATCCATATTCTTATGTAGATAAACTGTATTTTATATAACATCACCCCTTGAACAGATTTGTTGTATATGCATGGTCTTGGATTTTATTTCAGCTCCATCAGATAGTGGTACAAATTAATGTTTGGAGCAGTTTGCTTATGTACCATTCATGCAATTATTATCTATTGAGTACCTGCTGTATATAAGGCACTGTTCTAGGTGACAGGGGCATATCAGTGAATAAAAGAGATAAATATTCCTTTCCTCATGGTACTTCCATTTGTGTCCCAGTACTAGTATATCAGGGTTTACTAAAAATCTAAAAAAATTATGAAGTTTCCATTGAAATATGTCATATATACAAATACAGACAAGCACAGAAATCATAACCAAATGAACTAAATGACTTTTCACAAAGTTACCAGATCAGTATAACCAGAGCTCCAGACCCTGTTTGTGCTACTTTAGTTTTACTCCTGGGAAATAATCACCACCCTGACTTTAACACCTAGTTTTGAACTTTATGTAAAAGGAGTTATATGGTATATACTCTTCTGTGACTCCTTCCTTCCTTCCTTCCAATTTTCTTCCTATATTTTAGATGTTATTTATTTATTAATGAGAAAGATAGGAGGAGGGAGAGAAAGAACCAGACATCATACATTACTCCGGTACATGTGCTGCCAGGAGTTGAACTTAGGACCTTATGCTTGAGAATCCAGTGCTTTATCTACTATGCTACCTCCCGGACTACATCCTTCCAACTTTCTTTCTGCTCTTTTTCTGAAACCTGCAGCACTGCTTCACTACTCATGAAGCTTCCCCTTTGCAGATAGGGAAGTGACTAGTTTCTTTTATTCAATATTTTTGTATGAGAGTCATCTGGTAGCTTTTATGTAGCTGTAGTTCATTTATTCTCCTTACTATATATAGCCTATTTCATTGTGTGAGTATACCATAATATTAGCATCCATTTTCTGTTTGGCAGACATTTGGTTGTATCTTTCTTTGGGTTATTATGAATAGTGCTGAGACTAACAATGTTTGCAAATAGTTTTCTTTTTAATTTTTTTAAATTGGGAATTAGTAGTTTACAGTAAATATAGTTTTTAATAAATGTGTAAAAAAAAGTCTCAATTTTATGCAAAACACACTCACCCCCAGCAAGGTCCTCCTCCACCATCATGCACCAGGACCTGAAAGCTCCCCCCACCATAGGGTCCTTTACTTTGGTGCAACACACCAAACTCAGTCTAAGTCCTTCTTTGTGTTTCTCATTTCAGTTTTTATTTCTCAACTTCTGTCCATGAGTGAGATGATTCCATATTCATTCTTCTCTTTCTGGCTTGTCTCATTTAACATGATTCTTTCAACTCCTATCTGTTGTTTACGACAGGTTATGTTGTTTTTGCCGGGCTGGCTTCATGGGCGGGTAACAGACGACCAGGGATTCATGGTTGAGCTATAGGCAGTATCTCTTTATTCATGCAGGATGCAGCACAATCTAAGACGAGCTAAGCTAAACTCAAGGTACAGTACTGTAAAACTCACAATGCTGTCTTTATATATACTTGCCAAGTAAGGTAGAAACAGGATGTGACATAGAGAGGGTGGAGAGAAAAGTGACTGGTGAAAATCATAGTGTGACAAAGAGGGGGCAGATTAGGCGAGAATCCTATCACTGAACCACAAATGCCCTGGAGGGAGGGTGGAACTTGTTAACAGTGGTTATGTAAATAGAATGAAGTGGTTATGTAAATAGAATAGTGTTAAGCAGGGGGGATTTAAACCAAATGAAACAGAAGGGGTCTCATGCATACCAACACCTATCCAAGATGAGGTGAAAAAGGTGAATTCATCATTCTTAATAGCTGAGTAGTATTCCATTGTGTATGAATACCACAAATTACTCAATCACTTATCTGTTGCTGGACATCTAGATTGCTTCCAGGATTTAGCTATTACAAATTGTGCTGCTATGAATATAGGTATACACAGATCTTTTTGTATGGGTGTATTTGGTTCCTTAGGTTTCCAGGAGAGGAGTTGAAGGATCATAGGGTAGGTCCATTTTTAGCCTTCTGAGAGTTCTCCAGACTGCTCTCCACATGGGCTGGATCAATTTACATTCTTACTAGCAGTTCAGGAAGGTTCCTTTCTCCCCATAACCTCTCCAGCATTTGTTGTAGTGCTCATTTCTGATCTATGACAGGAGTGAAGTGGTATCTCATTGTTGGCTTTATTTGCATTTCTCTGACAAATCGATGACTTAGAGCATTTTTTTCATATGTCTGCTGGCCTTTTGGATCGCTCCTTTGGTGAGTATTCTGTTCATATCTTCTGAATGGGATCATTTTTTCGTTGTTGTTGTTGCTAAGTTTGGTGAGCTCTTTATCTATTTTGGTTTAGCCTTTTGTCTGATATACGGAATGCAAAGATCTTCTCCCACTCTATAAGGTATCTCTTTGTTTGGTGATGGTTTCTTCTGTGCAGAAGCGTTTCATTTTTGGCAGGCGAGAATTCTACCACTGAACCACCAATGTAGGACTACTTTTCATTTTTATATAGATGCATTTCAATGGACATTTGCTTGCATTTTGTTTGGGTATGTATGATAACATGGAATCAGTACCTTGTAAGAAATGTTTATATTCTGACTTAGTAGATATTGAATAGTTTTCGAAATCTCGGAACAAATTTATTCTCCTTCAGTAACTAGGAGGATTTTAGTTGCTCCACATTCTTTTTTTAAAATTATTTATTTATAAAAAGGAAACATTGACAAAACCATAAGATAAGAGGGGTACAGCTTTGCACAATTCCCACCACCAGAACTCTGTATCCCATCCCCTTCCCTGATAGCTTTCTTATTCTTTAACCCTCTGGGAGTATGGACCCAAGATCGTTGTGGGATGCAGAAGGTTGAGGGTCTGGCTTCTGTAATTGCTTCCCTGCTGAACATAGGTGTTGACTGGTTGATCCATACTCCCAGCCTGTCTCTCTCTTACCCTAGTGGGGAAGGGCTCTGGGGAAGCGGAGCTCTAGGATACATTGGTGGGGTTGTCTGTCCAGGGAAGTCTGGTTGGCATCCTGCTAGCATCTGGAACCTGGTGGCTGGAAAGAGAGTTAACATACAAAGCCAAATTGTTGACCAATCATGGACCTAAGGGCTGGAATAGTGGAATAGATGAAGAGTTGGGGGGTCCTCCATTTTGTAGATAGCTAGTAGGCATATTTTAGTTCTATTCCAAAGGGCCTGTAGCTATACTAGTTTTTTTTTTTCCTTTTTCTTTTTGCCCCTGAGCCTGAAATCTGATATGCCAGTGGATCCAAGTTATTGTCTGGGGAGATGATGTCATGGCTGGGCAAAGGACCAGAAAGCTGGATCAGGGAAGAGAGTAGCTCCCTAATACTGTTGACTGTAAACCCCATTGATTTGATATGATCTGGGGCCCATAATTAGCTTAGGAGCCTATGTGACCTCTGCATCCTTCTAGATCTGAGCTCACATTCTGTGGTCATGAGTAGGAACATTCCAAGCTGCCCCAGTATCGACCCATCTTCCTCAGGTGTAGCATAGAGTATGTTGTCCATCCTCCCTTTGGAGGATGGAACGTTCTCTACCATTGTTGATCCAAGTTAAGGGCAAGGTCCTATGGGGGCCCACAAAGGGGTCTATTTTGTTGTTCTAATAGGAATGACCAGTGACAATGGAGAGAAGGATTTATTTGAGGTCTCGGCCCATCAAGGCTGTTTGGGCATCTCAGGACTCTCCAATTACGGCCCCAGCTGGTGGCATGGCCTGATAGTGACTAAAGAGTCTTCGTTAAAGTATGCCATTCTCTTGCCCTTATTCAGCTTTTGCAGTCCTTGCTTTGCTAAGGTTAGCTTTGGAGTCAGTGAGACAACTGTAATAGGAAGTAGGTGAGGAGGGTATCTAAATCTAAGTAGACACTATTTCATTATGAACTTGATACTGACTCACTACAAACACTAAATCTGAAGAAGACATCCAGAAATCACTTGCATTCACTGCTGCAGCAAAATCAATAAAATACCTAGGAATATAGCTGACCAAAAAAGTGAAAGACTTGTATACTGAAAACTATGAGTCACTATTCAAGGAAATAGAAAATATTACCAAGAAATGGAAAGACATCCCATGCTCAAGCATTGGAAGAATAAATATCATCAAAATGAATATTCTCCCCAGAGCCATATACAAATTTAATGGGATACCTATCAAAGTTCCACCAAACTTCTTTAAGAGAATAGAACAAAAACTACAACCATTTATCTGGAACCAGAAAACATCTAGAATTGCCAAAACAATCTTGAGGAAAAGAAACAGAAATGGAGACATTACACTCCCAGACCTCAAACTATATTATAAGGCCATCATCATCAAAACAGCCTGGTATTGGAACAAAAATAGGCACACAGACCAGTGGAACAGAATTGAAAGCCAGAACTAAACCCCCACACCTATGGACATCTAATCTTTGATAAGGGGGCCCAAAGTATTAAATGGAGGAAGGAGGCTGTCTTCAATAAATGGTGCTGGGAAAACTGGGTTGAAACATGCAGAAGAATGAAACTGAACCACCTTATCTCACCAGAAACAAAAATCAACTCTAAATGGATCAGGGACATGGATGTTAGACCAGAAACGATCAAATACTTAGAGGAAAACATTGGTGGAAAACTTTCCCATCTAAACCTCAAGGACATCTTGGATGAAACAAACCTAATTGCAAGGAAGACTAAAGCAGAAACAAACCAATGGGACTACATCAAATTGGAAAGCTTCTGCACAGCCAAAAAAACTATCATAGAAACAAGGAAACCCCTCACAGAATGGGAGAAGATCTTCACATGCCATACATCAGACAAGAGACTAATCATCAAAATATACAAAGAGCTCAGCATACTTAGCAGCAAAAAGCAAATGACCCCTTCCAAAAATGGGCGGAGGACATGAACAAAACATTCACTACAGAGGAGATCCAAAAAGCTAACAAACATATGAAAAAGTTGCTCTACATTCTTATCGACACTTGGTATTATCTGCCTTTTTCATTTTAGAAATTCTCTGAATGTGCAATGAGATGGTGCTGCAGTTATAATTTGTATTTCCCTGGTTGTGTGGCATCCTTCTCCATGTATTTAGAACTCTTGTTTGAATTTACTTTTTGTTAAGTTTCTGATTAAGTCTTTTGCACATTTTTCTATTAAATTGTCTATTTTTACTAAGCTTTTCTCTATGTATGCTGTGGCATCTTGCTTTGAAAGATACTATGTGTACTTATATAATCATATTTAAATATTGTTTGCATAATTTTTCAATAACATTAAGTTGTTTAATTTATGCTAAAAGAACCAAGAGCCTTATTTTTATGCTCACTGTGTGTTTCAAAATGATGTTGTAACTTGGCAAGGACTGCAGATCTATTTTGAAAAATTTCAGTGCTTCAGCTATGCTGATGACTTGTGTACTGTTTTAACATGATAAAAGCTTAGTGCTTATAACAAATTCAGCCACCATTTTATACTGCCTTTCAATGACATTGTGAGAGCATTTTAGGTTCATTATTTTCATCTTATAGATTGCCAGTTGCTAAAGAAAAATTCATTTGATTTCAATATGCTATTTTTGTTGTTATATCTCCTGTCCTTTCAAACTTATCACCTCTATCTCTGACTCTTTTGTTTAAAATGTTATGTTTTTGTCTGTAATCCATTTCCAGCTCTGAAGGTAATAATTTCAAACTATCCATAAAGGTTGTAAATAATAATAGTTCACAGAGACTGTTTATTGTGTACAAGGCACTGGTCTGTCCTGTGTTTCAACTCATTTGATCCATGTGACGTAGGTCTTGTTATCAGCTTCATTTTACAGATGATGAAATCAAGGGCCAGGAGAAGTAACTTGGCAAACATAAATAAAACTGATGAGTAGAAAATACAGGGTTTGAACTCTGACGCCTATATTTCAATTTCTCCAGCTCCTTCATTTTTCTCTGTCAGCTTTAGATGACAGATTTCACTGTCAGCACATTCAATAACATTGCACATTGTGTCCCTACTGTGAGGATGGTGGGTGCATGGACACCTTACTACAAAGAAATGTTTACTTTTAGACATTCAAGCTTAGCCATGTTGTTTCATGCATCCCAGCTTCTAAAGTTCCTTTTATTCAAAAATCAGACACAGGTCTATCCCACTTCTCCCTCTTCTGCAAAGCCGTTCAGCATATTCACAGTCTGCTCTCTCCTCACATGCTTTCTCTTTACTGGCCTCTTGAACTAGTGGCCAGAGCATTGGAAGCCAGGCCATTTTAATGTCTTCTTTCATTGTCCTTGGATTAGGAGCAGAGAGAGAGGCTTTTTTTTAATGTCAGTTTTCTTTCTTTTTTTTAAAAAAATTAGTATCTTTATTTATTTATTGGATAGAGACAGCCAGAAATTAAGAGAGATAGAGAGGGAGAGAGACAGAGAGATATCTGCAGTCCTGCTTCACCACTCATGAAGCTTTCCCCCTGCAGGTGGGGACTAGGACCTTGAACCTGGGTCCGTGTGCACTGTAACGTGTGCTCAACCAGGTGCACCACCACTTGCCCTGTTTTTCTTAAAAAATATTTATTTAGTTATTTATTCTCTTTTGTTGACCTTGTTGTTTTATTGTTGTAGTTATTATTGTTAGTGTTGAATAGGACAGAGAGAAATGGGGAGGGGGGAGACAGACGGGGAGAGAAAGACAGACACATGCAGACCTGCTTCACCGCTTGTGAAGCGACTCCCCTACAGCTGGGGAGCCGGGCCTGGAACCGGGATCCTTACACTGGTCCTGGAGCTTTGCGCTACCTGCCCTTAACCTGCTGCATTACTGCCAGACTCCCGTTTTTTTTTTTTTAAGATTTTATTTATTTATTAATGAGAAAGATAGGAGAGAGAGAGAACCAGATATTACTCTGGTACATGTGCCGCCAGGGATTGAACTCAGGACCTCATGCTTGAGAATCCAGTACTTTATCCACTGCACCACCTCCCGGACTACAGAGAGGCTGTTTTATAACATCTTTTTTTTTAAATTTATTTTTTATTTAAGAAAGGATAAATTAACAAAACCATAGGGTAGGAGGGGCACAACTCCACACAATTCCCACCACCCAATCTCCATATCCCATCCCCTCCCCTGATAGCTTTCCCATTCTCTGAGCATGGACCCAGGGTCGTTGTGGGTTGCAGAAGGTGGAAGGTCTGGCTTCTGTAATTGCTTCCCTGCTGAACATGGACGTTGACTGGTCGGTCCATACTCCCAGTCTGCCTCTCTCTTTCGCTAGTAGGGTGGGTCTCCGGGGAAGTGGAGCTCCAGGACACATTGGTGGGGTCTTCAGTCCAGGGAAGCCTGGCCGGCATCCTGATGGCATCTGGAACCTGGTGGCTGAAAAGAGAGTTAACATGCAAAGCCAAACAATTTGTTGAGCAATCATGGATCCCAAGCTTGGAATAGTGGAGAGGAAGTGTTAGGGAGGTACTCACTGCAAACTCTAGTGTACTTCTGCTTTCAGGTATATATTTTGCACTAGTTTATGGATACGTGTGAACATATGCTCTCTCTCACAGAACCTGGTCTATATCTAGGTTTTGGGACTTTGTTAGAAAGTGATCCACCTGGGATGGAATTAGAGAATACTATGAAAGGAAAGGTCTCACCCGAGTAATGAAGCTGAAGGGTTGTCATTCCACACGTGAAGTCTCTGGACACAGTCTGAGCTGAAGCATGTTGAAGTGGCAATCGCTGCATTGATTAGGTTGCGATTGGCAGATGCAATATTATTTGATATGGATTGGGAGAGGCATGCGGGAAAGTGGGCCCTATCCTAAGGTTCCAGGACTGGGGGAAATATAGGCTCTATAGTGGAGATGTGAGGTTCCTGCTGTCTTAGGGTTCAAAAAGACAATGGATAGTTAATATTATCATCACATTATTTGGTAATTGGGTTAACTTTGAAAAGTCCTTTTGTTAGGGTTTGCTGTGTAGTACCCAGTATCTTGTATGTAGCTGTGCCACCGGTTGCTTCTGATCTACTTGGTCTAGGCTTTTGAGAGAGTCCGCATATCAAATACACAGCCTATATATTAGAAAGACTCAGTCTGTGTTTTAAAAACTTCAAGACATACAATTAATTCCCCCCTCATATTAATTAACTAGTGATTTATATTACTACACTTTACTAGGAGTGTACATAAACACCATTCCCACCACCAAAAGACTGTGTCCCATCCCACCCACCCACCCCACCCCCCTCTGTCCCAGGAAGCCACATGTCTACCCCTCACAACAGGGTTTTTACTTTGGTGCCCTACTTACAATTTAGTCAGATCCTGCTTTTAGTTTCCCTTTCTGATCTTCTTTCTCAACTTCTGTTGATGAGTGGAATCATTCCATACTCATCTTTATCTTTCTGACTTAGCTCACTTAACATAATTCCTTCTAGCTCTCTCCAAGATGGGTCAGAGAAGGTGGGTTCATTGTTCTTGATAGCTGTATAGTATTCCATTGTGTATATATACCACAGCTTTCTCAGCCACTCAACTGTTGTTGGGCACCTGGGTTGCTTCCAGGTTTTAGCTATTATGAATTGTGCTGCTATGAACATAGGAGTACACACCTCTTTTTGGTTGGGTGTTATGGAGTCCTTGGGGTATAACCCCAGGAGAGGAATTACTGGATCATATGGAAGGTCCATGTCTAGCCTTGTGGGAGTTCTCCAGACTGTTCTCCACAGAGGCTGTACCAATTTACATTCCCATCAGCAATGCAAAAGGGTTCCTCTGTCCCCACATCCTCTCCAGCATTTGTTGCTGCTGTCCTTTTTGATGTATGCCATTCTCACAGGAGTGAGGTGGTATCTCAGTGTTGTCTTAATTTGCATTTCTCTGACAATCAGTGACCTAGAGCATTTTTTCATATGTTTGTTAGCCTTTTGGATCTCCTCTGAGGTGAATGTTTTGTTCATATCCTCTGCCCATTTTTGGATGGGGTCATTTGCTTTTTTGGTGCTAAGTTTGCTGAGCTCTTTATATATTTTGGTGATTAGTTTCTTGTCTGATGTCTGGCATGTGAAGATCTTCTCCCATTCTGTGAGGGGTCTCTCTGTTTGTTTAATAGTTTCTTTGGATGTGCAGAAGCTTTTCAATTTGATGTAGTCCCATTGGTTTGTTTCTGCTTTAGTCTTCCTTGCAATTGGGTTTGATTCATCAAAGATGTCCTTGAGGTGTAGGTGGGAAAGTGTTTTACCCGTGTTTTCCTCTAAGTATTTGATTGTTTCTGGTCTAACATCCAGGTCTTTGATCCATTTGGAGTTGATTTTTGTTTCTGGTGAGATAAAGTGGTTCAATTTCATTCTTCTGCATGTTACAACCCAGTTTTCCCAGCACCATTTATTGAAGACAGCCTCCTTCTTCCATGTAATGCTTTGGGCCCCCTTATCAAAGATTAGATGTCCATAGGTGTGGGGATTTATTTCTGGGTTTTCAATTCTGTTCCACTGGTCTGTGTGCCTATTTTTGTTCCAATACCAGCCTGTTTTGATGATGATGGCCTTATAATATAGTTTGAGATCTGGGAGTGTGATGCCTCCATTTCTGTTTCTTTTCCTCAAGATGGTTTTGGCAATTCTAGGTGTTTTCAGGTTCCAGATAAATGATTGTAGTGTTTGTTCTATTCTCTTGAAGCTTGGTGGATCTTTGATGGGTATTGCATTAAAGTTGTATATGGCTCTTGGGAGAATATTCATTTTGATGATATTTATTCTTCGAATCCATGAGCGTGGGATATCTTTCCATTTCTTGGTGTCAGTTTCTATTTAATTGAGTAGCGACTCATAGTTTTCAATATACAAGTCTTTCACTTCTTTGGTCAACTTTATTCCTAGGTTTTTTATTGATTTTTCTGAAACAGTAAATGGGAGTGATTTCTGGATGTGTTCTTCTTCAGATTTAGTGTTTGCATAAAGAAATGCCACTGATTTTTGTACATTGATTTTGTAGCCTGTCACCTTGCTATATTGCCTAATAACTTCCAGTAGTTTTCTGCTGTATTCTTTAGGTTTTTCTATACATACTGTCATATCATCTGCGAATAGTGAGAGCTTGACTTCTTCCCTTCCAATCTGTAGTCCTTTGATTACTTTCTCTTGCCTGATTGCTATGGCAAGAACTTCCAATACTATGTTGAAGAGTAATGGTGACAGTGGACAGCCCTGTCTAGTCCCCGATCTGAGTGGGAATGCTTTCCGCTTCTGTCCATTGAGTATGATGTTGGCTGTAGGTTTGCTATATATGGATTCCATTATCTTGAGGAATTTCCCATCTATTCCCATTTTTTGTAGTGTTTTGAGCATGAATGGGTGTTGGATTTTGTCAAAGGCTTTCTCTGCATCTATTGAGATAATTATGTGGTTTTTGGCTTTGCTTTTATTGATGTGGTGAATGACATTTATTGACTTACAGATGTTGAACCAGCCTTGCATTCCTGGGATGAAACCCACTTGGTTGTGATGAACAATCTTTTTGATGTGCTGCTGTATCCAGTTGGCCAAGATTTTATTTATTTATTAATGAGAAAGATAGGAGAGAGAGAGAACCAGATATTACTCTGGTACATGTGCTGCCAGGGATTGAACTCAGGACCTCATGCTTGAGAATCCAGTACTTTATCCACTGCACCACCTCCCGGACTACAGAGAGTCTGTTTTATAACATCTTTTTTTTTTTTTACTGGGCTCTTACATTTTTTAAATGGTTGGATAGAGACAGAGAGAAATTGAGAGGGGAGGGGAGGTAGAGAGAGAGAGAGAGAGAGAGACCTGCAGCCCTGCTTCACAACTCATGAAGCTTTCCCCATGTAAGTGGGGACTGGAGACTCAAACCTGGGTCCTTATGCGTTGTAACGGGCACTCAACCTGGCCCTGAGAGACTTTTTGGTCCTTGAGCTTCAGTAGTACATTCCACTCTGGGTTTGAGAGCTCTGTGTCAGTATTTTAGGCATCACTTTAGCTAATGACAAAGTGGTACTGTGACCTCTCATTTGCTGTTCTCCCTAAGGTAAATATCAATGGGATAGCAATAGTGTTTTGGCCTGTACAAATGATATGATGGGGGTTATTAAATATGATTTCATTTGGAAAGTAGAGCCCCTGGGTGGCTCTTATCTTTGTTTTGGGAAACAAATTGGCACTTCTCTTGTGCTCTGAATATTAAAATAGAATTGGGTATGGAATTCTGTCTTGGACTTCATCCAAAGGATTCTAATTATCGAGGCATGCAAGTGATGAGGTATAAAGTAGTTTGCCTACAAGGTGGTCCTATGGTTTGGACCCCCAATCATAATATTATAGTAAAGCTTTGGTTGTTTATTTGAGTCTTTTGTGACTAATTTCTAAAAAGAAAAATGGACAACACTTCTTTTTTCTGCTATGATTAACTGCCAAAAATTGGAAACTCTTTGTCCTCAAAGTGGAAGGAAAAAAGAGAAACTCAGTAGGAAAGAAAAAAACTTCCCACTCTTAACTTTAATAAACTGGGGAATGTTATTGACTGTTTCCCCTCCAATTATAGCACTGACAACTCTGTTCAGAACACTGTAAGCATGAGTTTGTCTAAATTGTGATTACTTGAAGTTATTAAGCAGTGACCCTGAAAGTCAAACTTGCTGTCTGGAATTTGTTCTCTCAAAACATATGATGTCAGAATGATCATGGCAGATGCTTTGGTTAAGCAACCTATATTAGAATTATTCTATATTCCCATATAAAAATATCTGTACTTTTAGAAATTGGTGAACTTGGAACAAACCTAAAGAACTTCTGTTGTGTCCTTAGTGAGCAGCCCAGTTGGCTGACCTACCTGCCACTGTCATTATCTTCTTGATTCTCCTAGTTTGTTTTCCCTTCCCCTTCCTCTGGATAAAGCATGATTTTGGTGCAATATACTAGTGTTCAGCCTGTTTGAAAGATAGCATTTCATCTGTCTTTCGATCAGTGGCATTTCAGAGTCAAGGAGATCTCGCAGGCAGTATTCTGGACATGGCCACCACAATTTAAATAATGCTGCCTTCCTCCTTTTGTCTGTGATACAAGGCAGGATGGACTGCAGTGAATCTCAGCTGTGGAGAGCATGAAAACCTACCAATGCCTGGACTCTCCCTCCTCCAGAGTTCATTTAATTGGTCAGGGGTTCAATAAGGACCTTGTCAACCAAGTCTTATATTCTCAAGTCAGAGCATCTGAGGGAACCTTGAACTTTGGACCCAGGGACCACTTAATCTGTCAGAAATCACTACACATGTCCTTGGTTTAGCGTTGACTCTTGATGTGTTTTAGGAAAAAAAACATCTGGGAACAACAAAATAGCTGGTCCAGAATGAAGCTGATGGCATCCAATTTAGCACACTTAAAATGGGCCATTTCATGAACACAAAAGTTTTCTAAATTTCATTCTCATTATCTTTACTTTTCCAGTTTTCTTTCTTTTTTTTTTTGTGGTGGAGAATATTCTCTGACCACTACAAGAATTGAATAAAGATGAGGCTGGGAATGAGATGCATGAGAATATGACATTTTTTTCTTGAATTTGTGTAAGTTTAAATTAAGAATGCACCTGCACAAATGTCAGAAACAGGCTGCTAGCTGATACAATATAAATAGGGCATTGTTGCAGTTGGATGCTATGGAGGTTTCCATGCAGAAAAACCAGTAGTAGCTTGAATAGGAAAAAGTGAAGCCACTGTGGGTAAAAATGCCCCCATAGTCCTGAGAGTAAGGAGTATTTCCTAGAGTATAAGGTCAGTTTGCATATACAGTGGGGGCTCGGGGTGTTGCACATTGTAGCAGCTCTGTGAGTCTTCTTGATATGTACATGCACATGTTGCCATGACAAGAGAAAGCATCACAGCATTAACTCAGATTGTGAGATAATTATGACTTATTCATAGCACTGCAGGCCGATTACAATAATGATTACATTTCTGTAACAGTTTCCTCCCATCCTCCTTCCTGTCCCCGGGAAGCCTAAAGAACTTTACTCATTTATTTGCACAACGCGCTCATAGTTGAGTTGCATTTATTTCTTTAAACCACAAAGGCATGAAGTGAAGGGGGAAATAGAGTTAAATGAAGAAAGAATTACAACAGACCTTAAAAAATCATTCTAGGTACCTGCTTGTATTCAATTAGGTTAATTAGGCCTTAGATATTCACTTAACGTAGGTTCCTTTAAGCTGGGCTTTTTACATAGAGTAACAGAAAGACTGAAAAGAATTTTTTCAGCCACCAGGTTCCAGATGCTACCATGATGCCAACCAGACAGATGGGCAGATGATCCCACTGAGGTGTCCTGGAGCCCCGCTTCCCCAGAGCCCTGCCCCACTAGGGAAAGAGAGAGACAGGCTGGGAGTATGGATCAACCCACCAATGCCCATGTTCAGCAGGGAAGCAATTACAGAAGCCGGACCTTCCACCTTCTGCATCCCACAATAACCCTGGGTCCATATTTCCTGAGGGATAAAGAATAGGAAAGCTATCGGGGCAGGGGATTAGATACGGAGTTCTGGTTGTGGGAATTGTGTGGAATTGTACCCCTCTTATTCTATGGTCTTGTCAGTGCTTCCATTTTATTAATAAAAATTAAAAAAAAAATACTGGGTTGGTGAGAAGTGGTGGCATTGGCGAACATATTAATGCCTTCCCTTGGGAAATGCAGATTGTGCAACATAGTAACTATGCAGAGTGGCTCAGCAGTATTTACTAAAGCTGAACTTACCTTATGATCCAGTAATTCCACTTCTAGATGTATATTCAACTAAATACTCTTGTCTTTCCAAAGACATGCATTTTAAAAATGTTTATGGTAACCTTTTCATAAAGGCCCAATTTGTAAGCAATTTAAATGGTCATGAATAGGAGAATAACTAAAAATTTACAATACTAGGGGCTGGGAGATAACCATGTGCACAGACCTGTTTTTTTTTAATTTTTATTTATAAAATGGAAATATTGACATGGTCATAGGATAAGAGGGGTACAATTCCACTCAATTCCCACCACCTGAATTCTCTGTCCCATCCACTCCCTTAATAGCTTTCCTATTCTTTATGCCTCTGGGAGTATGGACCCAGGGTCATTATGGGGTACAGAAGGTGGAAGGTCTGGCTTCCCCGCTGAACATGGGTGTTGGCAAATCCTAACTTTGAAATATCAAAGTTAGGATTTGCTGTAGCATACAAGGCCTCACCGTAATTTATGCCCTTTTATGCTATTTACTTATACTTGTATTTTTTTAATATTTATTTATTTATTCCCTTTTGTTGCCCTTGTTATTTTATTGTTATTGTCATTGTTGGATAGGACAGAGAAAATTGGAAAGAGGAGGGGAAGACAGAGAGGAGGAGGAAAGACAGACACCTGCAGATCTGCTTCACTGCTTATGAAGCGACTCCCCTACAGGTGGGGAGCCGGGGACTCGAACCAGGATCCTTAAGCCGGCCCTTGTGCTTTGCACCATGTGTACTTAACCCGATGCACTACAGCCTGACTCCCATACCTGTATCTTATAAAGGAACATCACCAGTTGGTTCTGTTTTCCCTGGTCTAAGCTTTTAGGAGATTTAATATTTCAAAGAACAAGTCATTATTAAAAATGTATTAACAATTTGTTTTTTTTTAAATAATTTATTTCTTTATTGGGGAATTAATGCTTTACATTCAACAGCAAATACAATAGTTTGTACATGCATAACATTCCCCAGATTCCCATTTAACAATACAACCCCCACTATGTCATTCATCATCTTTCATGGACCTGTATTCTCCCCACCCACCCACCCACCTGAGAGTCTTTTACTTTGGTGTAATACTCCAATTCCATTTCAGGTTCGACTTGTGTTTTCTTTTCTAATCTTGTTTTTCAACTTCGGCCTGAGAGTGAGATCATCCCATATTCATCTTTCTGTTTCTGACTTATTTCACTCAACATGATTATTTAAAATGTATTAACAATTTGAACCTGCTGTTAAAATTCAATCTGATTACCAAATTTAAAGTCTTAAGTACTTAGATTGAAGGAACATATACTCAGAGCTATGGTCTATACATCAAAAAGTTTGAGACACTCAACAATTTTCCCCTCTCATACTGATTAAATAGTGATTTATGAGACTACAAGTTAATAGGAGTGTACGTAAACACCATCCCCACCATCAAAAGTTTGTGTCCCAGTGAAACTGAACATCTACCCTTACCCTCCACCCAGAGATTTTTTCCTTTGGTGCCATACTCTGAACTCAGTCAGATGCTGCTTTGAGTTTCCCATTCTGTTCTTCTTTCTCAACTTATGTTTATGAGTGGGATCATCCCATACTCATCTTTGTCTTTCTGACTTAGCTTACTTAACATAATTCCTTCTAGCTCCATCCAAGATAGGTCAGAGAAGGTGGGTTCATTCTTCTTAATAGCTGCATAGTATTCCATTGTGTAAATATACCACAGCTTTCTCAGCCATTCATCTGTTCTTGGGCACCTGGTTTGCTTCCAGGTTTTAGCTATTATGAATTGTGCTTCTGTGAACATAGGTGTACACATATCTTTTTGATTGGGTATTATGGAGTCCTTTGGATATATCCCTAGGAGAGAAATTACTGGGTCATATGGGAGGTCTATTTATTTTTTAAAAAATATTTTTATTTATTTATTTATTTATTTTCCTTGTTGCCCTTGTTTTTATTGTTGTTGTGGTTATTATTATTATTGTTGTTATTAATGTTGTTGTTGCTGGATAGGACAGAGAGAAATGGAAAGAGGAGGGGAAGACAGAGGGGGAGAGAAAGATAGATACCTGCAGACCTGCTTCACCGTTTATGAAGCGACCCCCCTGCAGGTGGGGAGCCGGGGCCTCAAACCAGGATCCTTGCACTTTGCACCATGTGTGCTTAACCCGCTGCGCCACTGCTCGACCCCCGGGAGATCTATTTCTAACCTTGTGAGGGTTCTCCAGACTGCTCCACAGAGGTTGAACCAATTTACATTCCCACCAGCAGTGCAGGAGGATTCCTTTGTCCCCACAGCCTGTCCAGCATTTGTTGCTGCTGCCATTTTTGATGTTTGGCATTCTCCTTCCTTCTCCCCCACCCCCGCCCCTTCCCCTTCACCACTAGGGTTCTTCCTGGTGTTCAGTGCCTGCAAGTTGAATGCTCTTCTTCTGATGGCCATTCCCCCATTTTTGTTGTTGTTGTTGTTTTTACATTAATGATAGAGACAGACAAGAGATGGGAGAGAGGAGAGACATACATACCTGCAGCCTGCTCCACTACTTGTGAAGCTCCCCCCCACTGCAGGTGGGGACTGAGGGCTTGAACCTGGGTCCTATGCATGGAAACCATGCTGCTTTGCCAGTTGCACCACTTCATGAGTTCTTTATTCTACTAAGATGAATACAGCAATAACTTGAATTCTTCTGTTCTTGACAGCAAATGTCCTCCAGTGTGGCTGGATAGTGAGCAATAACTGTGGGTGACCAGCAAATCATTCTGCAAAAAGTGTGAAAAACACGATCATGTTGTAGGCTCACATAATACCTGGAAATCTCCCTCTAATTCCTATTTGGAAAATATTCAGTTGCCTAATGAATGTATTTAAAGAAAGGTATCCCTGCCAGGTTTTCAGAAACAGAATTACCGAGCTTATTTCTGTTTGGACCAGAATCAGAATCCAATAAAAAATAAGCCAAAAAGAAAAAAAATAAGCCAAAAAGAGATCTATAACAGCCATCCATTTGAACCTTTATTTCTAAGCAGTGTGGTAACCCAGCCATTGCACACCAAGACTCTATGGAACTCTATGTGGCCAAACCTAGCACATTCTGAGTAACTAAGTAATACATAAATAGTAATAGTAATAGATTTTACTCCATGGAATATAATGGGTATCCATAAATAATGCAGATTAATTAAATATAGAGAAGAAATGGATCTTCCTTACAGGAAATACTAATTATTAACTGGAAAGAATGAAGGAGATAGGAAATCAACACCGGGGAAACATCACAGTAATAATTCTTATAGGCAAGGATTATCAGTGGATACTAAAGTTACTAGACAGATAGTGTATTTTCATGGTCTCAAAAGTGTCTTTCCATAAGATTTTTAGGGATTACAAAGTAAAAATGGTATCTTTAGAATGGAGAAACCTGTAAAACATCACTTTAACTAGGTGACCAAAGTTGATACTAGCAGTAATAATACACAGCCATGTCATTCGGACCTGATACAGTACTCTGAGGATATATCCCTTCTATGATATCTTGCCAAAAATTCCTAACCTCCATATGATCATGGGAAAATGTCAGATAATCTCAAATTGAGTGAAATAATACAAAATAACCCAATACTCCTTAAAAATTATTAGTGATTTAATAATGGTTTACAAGATCATAAGATTATAGAGGTATAGTTCTATACTGCACCCACCACTACTACTACAGTTCTGTACCCCCCACAATTTCCCCCCAAGAATAACCACCATAGTTTTCTTACTGACAATTTTATTTTATTTTATTTTATTTTTGCCTCCAGGGTTATTGCTAGGGCTCGGTGCCTGCACTACGAATCCATTGCTCCTGGGGCCATTTTTCCCATTTTGTTTCCCTTGTTGTTGTTGTTGTTGTCATTGCTGTTATTTTTGGATAGGACAGAGAGAAATCAAGAGAGGAGAGGAAGACAGAGGGGAGAGAAAGATAGACATCTGCCTACCTGCTTCACTGCCAGAGAAGCTACCCCACTGCAGGTGGGGAGCCGGAGGCTTGAACTGGGATCCTTGCACCCGTCCTTGTGCTTCGTGCCATGTGTGCTTAACTTGCTGTGCTACCACTTGACTCCCCACAATTTGATATTTTTAAAAACAACTTTTGGTGTTTTAGTTCTTTATATTGCACATATGAGTGGAACCATCCAGTAGTTTTTTTTTCAGATAAATGCAGGTCATTTGTTAATAGATATAAACTATAACATCAACGCCTTGAACCGAAACACCAAATTAAAGGAACTTGTGATATTATATATGATAGAAGGGATGAGAAAAACAAACAAAAAAGTTGTAAGAAAGATTAAAAAATACTAGAGGGGGCTTGGCAGGGGCTAACTCAGTTGGACACACACAAGCACAAGGTTGTGTTTTTATTTATTTATTTATAAAAAGGAGACATTGACAAAACCATAGGATAAAAGGGGTAGAACTCCACACAATTCCCACCACCAGCTCTCCATATCCCATCCCCTCCCCTGATAGCTTTCCTATCTTTTATCCCTCTGGGAGTGTGGACCCAAAGTCATTGTGGGATGCAGAAGGTGGAAGGTCTGGCTTCTGTAATTGCTTCTCCACTGAACATGGGCATTGACAGGCCCATCCATACTTCCAGCCTTCCTCTCTCTTTCTCTAGTAGGGTGGGGCTCTGGGAAAGCAGAGCTCAAAGACACATTGGTGGGGCCATCTGTCCAGGGAAGTCTGGTTGGCATCCTGCTAGCATCTGGAACCTGGTGGTTGAAAAGAAAGTTAACATACAAAGCCAAACCAATTGTTGAACAATCATGGATCTAAAGGCTGGAATAGTGCAGATGAAGAGTTGGGGATCTTCCATTTTTTATATAGCTAGTAGCCATATTTTAGTTCTATCCTTTTTCCCTGAGCCTGAAATCTGATATGCAGGTAGATCCAAGTTATTGTCTGGGGAGATGATGTCATGACTGGAAAAGGAATAGAAAGCTGGATCAGGGAAGAGAGTAGCTCCTTAATATGGGAAAGGGGTATAAATATTGTTGACTGTAAACCCCATCTATTTGATTTGGTCTGGGGCCCATATTCAGCTTAGGAGCCTATATGACCTCTGCATCTCTGTAGATCTGAGCTCACATTCTGTGGTCATGAGTAGGAACATTCCAAGCTGCCCCAATATCAGGACCCATCTTCCTCAGGTGTAGCATAGAATATGTTGTCCAGCCTCCCTTCGGAGGACAGAACATTTGCTACTGTTGCTGATCCAAGTTGAGGGCAAGGTCCTATGGGGGCCTACAAGGGGTTTATTTTGTTGTTCCTGATAGAGATGGTCAGTAACAATGGAGAGAGGGATTTATTTGAGGTCTAGGCCCATCATGTCTGTTTGGGAATCTCAGGACTCCCTGAATAGAGTCCCAGCTGATGGGGTGGCCAAGGTTGTGGGTTTTTATAGAGAAGAAGTGGATCTTTCCTCCTACTCCCCACCTTCAGAGGAGAAGAATAATAAAAAAGGAAGCAGATAGACGCAAGAAAACAGATACCAGCAACAGAGTAGAAGAACTTTATTGTTGTTCCAGTTGCCCCTAAGATTGCTCTATCCATCTCTCTCTGAGCTCATATGAGTACATACATCTGTTTTATTTTTATTTATTTAATTATTTGTACCGCCACCCAGTTACTTCTGGGTCTTGGTGCTGGCACTATGAATCCACCACTCACAGGTGTCATTTTTCCTTTTTTTCTTCCTATTTTGTTTGATAGAATAGAGAGAAATTGTGAGAGGAGGGAGAGATAGGGAGAGAGAAAGAAAGCATCTCCCCTTGCAAATGGGGTGTGGGGGTCTGGGAGGAGGGCTTTGCAGATGGTAATGTGTGCCTTCAACTGGGTGCACCACTGCCCAGCCCTCAATAAATCTATTTTATTTGAGCTAGTTTGCATTGAATTTCTGTTTGCAATCAAAGGAACCCTAACTAATAAAACATGTGAACCTGCCAAAATAGTTATGCACAGTTATGGCAATATCAAGATAAAGATAGGTAGTGATTACAAACAAGTACAGAAAGAGAGGGCAGGAGGGGGAGGGAGAGGGAGAGGGAGAGAGATGAACTTCATGAGTGGTTAAGAAAGTATGTCTTTCTCTCTTCCTGTCTGTCTCCCTCCTCGCCTCTCAATTTCTCTCTGTCCTAACTAATAAAAAAAAAAAAGGAAAAATGGCCACTGGGAGTGGTGGATTTGTAGTGCAGGCACTGAGTCCCAGCAATAACACTGGTGGCAATAAAAACAAATTAAAAAGCGCTAAAGAGAAAATGGCATCATTTAAGAAGATATAGAGTATTGTATGAGTGTTAATGTATTCTACATAAGAGTATTTTACATATAACTTACATATAAATATAAGAGAGTCTTTCTGGGGTCAGGTGGTGGCACACCTGTTTAAATGCACATGCTACCATGTACGCAGACTTGGGTTCAAGCCCCGGGTTCCCATCTGCAAGGAAGAAGTTCATTTTTTAAAAAAAATTTTTATTTATAAAAAGGAAACATTGACAAAACCATAGGATAAGAGGGGCACAGCTTCACACAGTTCCTACCACCAGACCTCCGTATTCCAACCCCTCCCCTGATAGCTTTCCTATTCTTTAACCCTCTGGGAGTATGGACCCAAGATCATTGTGGGATGCAGAAGGTTGAAGGTCTGGCTTCTGTAATTGCTTCCCCGCTGAACATGGACATTGGCAGGTTGATCCATACTCCCATCCTGTCTCTCTCTTTCCTTAGTGGGGAAGGGCTCTGGGGAAGCGGAGCTCCAAGGCACATTGGTGGGGTCATCTGTCCAGGGAAGTCTGGTTGGCATCCTGCTAGCATCTGGAACCTGGTGGCTGAAAAGAGAGTTAATATACAAAGCCAAACAAACTGTTGTACAATCATGAACCTAAAGGCTGGAATAGTGCAGGTGAAGCGTTGGGGGGTCCTCCATTTTGTAGATAGCTAGTAAGTATATTTTAGTTATATTTCAAAGGGCCTGTAGCTATACTAGTGTTTTTTTTCCCTGAGCCTGAAATCTGATATGCAGGTGAATCCTAATTATTGTCTGGGGAGATGATGTCATGGCTGGGGAAAGGACCAGAAAGCTGAATCAGGGAAGAGTATAGCTACCTAATATGGGAAAGGGGTATAAATATTACTGTAAACCCCATCAATTTGATGTGATCTAGGGCCCATAATTAGCGTCGGAGCCTGTGTGATATCTACATCCCTCTAGATCTTAGCTCACATTCTGTGGTCATGAGTAGGAACATTCCAAGCTGCCCCAATATCAGGACCCATCTTCCTCAGGTGTAGCATAGAATATGTTGTCCAGCCTCCCTTCGGAGGATGGAACATTCTCTACCATTGTTGATCCAAGTTGAGGGCAAGGTCCTATGGGGGCCCACAAAGGGGTCTATTTTGTTGTTCCTGATAGAGATGACCGGTAACAATGGAGAGAGGGATTTATTTGAGGTCTAGGCCCATCAAATCTGTCTGGGAGACTCAGGACTCCCCGATTAGGGTCCCACCTAGTAGAATGGCCTGATAGTGACTAAAGAGTCATCATTAAAGTATGCCAGTCTCTTGCCCTTATTTAGCTTTTGTAGTCCTTGCTTTGGTAAGGTTAGCTTTGGAGTGAGTGAGAGAAATGTAATAGGAAGTAGGTGAGGAGGGTCTAAGTGGACACTATTTCATTATGAACTTGATACTGACTCACTACAGACTATTGTGTATTTTTGCTTTCAGATATATATTTTGCTCTAATTTATAGATACGTGTGAACATATGCTCTATCTTACGGGACCTGCCTATATCTAGGTTTTGGGACTTTGTTAGGAAGTGAACCTCCTGGAATGGAATTAGAGAATACCATCAAAGGAAAGGTCTCACCTGAGTGATGAGGGTGAAGGGTTGGCAATCCATGCCTGATGTCTCTGTACACAGCCTGAGGTGAAGCATGCTGAGATGGTACTTGTTGCATTGATTAGGCTGGAATCAGCGGGTGCAATATCATTTGGCCTGACTTGAGAGAAACATGCAGGGAAGTGAGCCCCACCCCAGAGGTTCCAGGATTGGGAGAAACATAGGCTCTATAGATGAAGTGGGAGATTCCTGTTGTCTTAGGGTTTAAGAAGACAATAGATAGTTATTGCAATAATCACATTGTTTGGCAATTGGGTTAATATTGAAGAATCCCTTTGTCAGGATTTGCTGTATCATACACACCCTCACCATATTTCGTTGTCCTTTGACATTGTTTGCATATAGCTATGCCACCAGTTACTTTTGTTCTCCCTGGACTAAACTTTTAAGACAGTCAACATATCAAAGACTCAGCCTATGTATTAAAAAGACTCGGTCTGTGCTTTAAAAAGTTTGAGATATTCAATCAATTTTCCCCCTCTCATATTAATTAAATAGTGATTTATATGACTGCAAATTGGTAGGAGTGTACATAAATACCATTCCCACCACCAAAAGACTGTGTCCCATCCCCCTCCCCCGCCCCATGAAACTGAACATTCACCCTCACCCTCCACCCAGGATTTTTTCTTTGGTGCTCTACTCCAAAAGAGAAGCTCAGATTTCTATGACTTATGTTAGTAAGTCTGATTTACTGTGTATCACTTGGTTGAGAGTTAAATGCTCCTTGTTTCTCTGTAGCACTTCTTTTTTTGTGAGTAAACAAATTAATGAGTAAACAAAATATTCCATTCCTGCTTCTATAGTTACATTAAGCAACTTAATAAGCTTTGGAGAAAAAAAGTATCTAATTTTAATATTTAAATTTTATTTTTATTTACTTTTAAATTTATTTTAACTACTAATACTATTATTATTATTTTTTATTTTATTTTATTTATTTATTTTTAAATTTTTTATTTAAGAAAGGATTAGTGAACAAAAGCATAAGGTAGGAGGGGTACAACTCCACACAATTCCCAACACCCAATCCCCATAACCCACCCCCTCCCATGGTAGCTTTCCCATTCTCTATCCCTCTGGGAGCATGGACCCAGGGTCGTTGAGGGTTGCAGAAGGTAGAAGGTCTGGCTTCTGTAATTGCTTCCCCGCTGAACAAGGGCGTTGACTGGTCGGTCCATACCCCCAGTCTGCCTCTCTCTTTTCCTAGTAGGGTGTGACTCTGGGGAAGCTGAGCTCCAGGACACATTGGTGGGGTCTTCAATCCAGGGAAGCCTAGCCAGCATCCTGGTGGCATCTGGAACCCGAGTAATGAAGCTGAAGGGTTGTCATTCCACACGTGAAGTCTCTGGATACATTCTGAGGTAAAGCATGTTGAGGTAGCAATCGTTGCTTTGGTTAGGTTGTAATCGGCAGATGCAATGTTATTTGGTTTGGATTGGGAGATGCATACGGGAAAGTGGGCCCTATCCAAGGGTTCCAGGACTGGGGGAAGTAGGGGCTCTATAGTGAAGATGTGAGGTTCCTGCTGTCTTAAGGTTCAAAAAGACAATCAATAGTTAATGTTATCATCACATTATTTGTTAATTGGGTTAACTTTGAAAAGTCCCTTTGTTATGGTTTGCTGGACAGTACCCAGTATCTTGTATATAGCTGTGCTATTGGAAGCTTCTAATCTACTTGGTCTAGGCTTTTGAGAGAGTCCGCATATCAAATACATAGCCTATATATTAAAAAGATTCAGTTTGTCTTTTGAGAAACTTTGAGACATACAATTGATTTCCCCCTCTCATATTAATTAGCTACTGATTTATATGTCTACATTTTGCTAGGAGTGTACATAAACACCATTCCCACCACCAAAGGACTGTGACCCATCCCTCCCGCCCACTCCCACCCCCCACTGGCCCAGGAAGCTACATGCCTACCCCTCACCACTGGGTTTTTACTTTGGTGCCCTACTTACAATTTGATCAGGTCCTGCTTTTAGTTTCCCTTTCAGATCTTCTTAGTCAGCTTCTGTTGATGAGTGGGATCATCCCATACTCATCTTTATCTTTCTGACTTAGTTCACTTAACATAATTCCTTCTAGCTCTGTCCAAGATGGGTCAGAGAAGGTGGGCTCATTGTTCTTGATAGCTGCATAGTATTCCATTGTGTATATATACCACAGCTTTCTCAGCCACTCATCTGGTGTTGGGCACCTGGGTTGCTTCCAGGTTTTAGCTATTATGAATTGTGCTGCTATGAACATAGGAGTATACACCTCTTTTTGATTGGGTGTTATGGAGTCCTTGGGGTATAACCCCAGGAGAGGAATTATTGGGTCATATGGAAGGTCCATGTCTAGCCTTCTGAGAGTTTTCCAGACTGCTCTCCACAGAGGCTGTACCAATTTACATTCCCACCAGCAATGTAAAAGGGTTCCTCTGTCCCCACATCCTCTCCAGCATTTGTTGCTGCTGTCCTTTTTGATGTATGCCATTCTTACAGGAGTGAGGTGGTATCTTAGTGTTGTCTTGATTTGCATTTCTCTGATAATCAGTGACCTAGAGCAGTTTTTCATATGTTTGTTAGCCTTTTGCATCTCCTCTGTGGTGAATGTTTTGTTCATTTCCTCTGCCCATTTTTGGATGGGGTCATTTGCTTTTTTGCGGCTAAGTTTGCTGAGCTCTTTATATATTTTGGTGATTAGTTTCTTGTCTGATGTCTGGCATGTGAAGATCTTCTCCCATTCTGTGAGGGGTCTCTCTGTTTGTTTAGTAGTTTCTTTGGATGTGCAGAAGCTTTTCAATTTGATGTAGTCCCATTGGTTTGTTTCTGCTTTGGTCTTCCTTGCAATTGGGTTTGATTCATCAAAGATGTCCTTGAGGTGTAGGTGGGAAAGTGTTTTACCAATGTTTTCCTCTAAGTATTTGATTGTTTCTGGTCTGACATCTAGGTCTTTGATCCATTTGGAGTTGATTTTTGTTTCTGGTGAGATAAAGTGGTTCAATTTCATTCTTCTGCATGTTTCAACCCAGTTTTCCCAGCACCATTTATTGAAGAGAGCCTCCTTTTTCCATTTAATCCTTTTGGCCCCCTTATCAAAGATTAGATGCCCATAGGTGTTGGGATTTACTTCTGGGCTTTCAATTCTGTTCCACTGGTCTGTATGCCTATTTTTGTTCCAGTACCATGCTGTTTTGATGATGATGGCTTTATAATATAGTTTAAGGTCTGGGAGTGTGATGCCTCCATTTCTGTTTCTTTTCCTTAAGATGGTTTTGGCAATTCTAGGTGTTTTCAGGTTTCAGATAAATGATTGTAGTGTTTGTTCTATTCTCTTAAAGAAGCCTGGTGGAACTTTGATGGGTATTGCATTAAATTTGTATATGGCTCTGGGGAGAATATTCATTTTGATGATATTTATTCTTCCAATCCATGAGCATGGGATATCTTTCCATTTCTTGGTATCAGTTTCTATCTCCTTGAGTAGCGACTCATAGTTTTCAGTATACAAGTCTTTCACTTCTTTGGTCAACTTTATTCCTAGGTATTTGATTGATTTTGCTGAAACAGTAAATGGGAGTGATTTCTGGATGTCTTCTTCTTCAGATTTAGTGTTTGCATAAAGAAATGCCACTGATTTTTGTACATTGATTTTGTAGCCTGATACCTTGCTATATTGCCTAACAACTTCCAGTAATTTTCTACTGGATTCTTTAGGTCTTTCTATGTATACTATCATATCATCTGCAAATAGTGAGAGCTTGACTTCTTCCCTTCCAATCTGTATCCCTTTGATTTCTTTCTCTTGCCTGATTGCTATGGCAAGAACTTCCAATACTATGTTGAAGAGTAACGGTGACAGTGGACAGCCCTGTCTAGTCCCCGATCTGAGGGGGAATGCTTTCAGCTTCTCTCCATTGAGTATGATGTTGGCTGTAGGTTTGCTATATATAGACTCCACTATCTTGAGGAATTTCCCATCTATTCCCATTTTCTGTAGAGTTTTGAGCATGAATGGGTGTTGGATTTTGTCAAAGGCTTTCTCTGCATCTATTGAGATAATCATGTGGTTTTTGGCTTTGCTTTTATTGATGTGATGAATGACATTGATTGATTTACGGATGTTGAACCAGCCTTGCATTCCTGGGATGAATCCCACTTGGTCATGATGAACAATCTTTTTGATGTGTTGCTGTATCCGGTTGGCCAAGATCTTGTTTAATATTTTGGCATCTATGTTCATCAGAGATATTGGTCTGTAGTTTTCCTTTTTTTTAAATATTCCATTCCTGCTTCTATAGTTACATTAAGCAACTTAATTAACTTAAAATATTAATTAACTTAAAATTAATTAGCTTAAAATATTCCATTCCTGCTTCTATAGTTACATTAAGCAACTTAATAAGCTTTGGAGAAAAAAAGTATCTAATTTTAATATTTAAATTTTATTTTTATTTACTTTTTAATTTATTTTAACTACTACTACTATTATTATTTTTATCAGAGCACTGATCAGCTCTGGCTTATGATGGTGTGGGGGATTGAACCTGGCAATTTGGTGCTTTAAGCACCAACATCTTTTTACAGAACCATTATGGTATCTACCCCCACCCTTTAAATTTTATTTTTATTTTTATTTTCATGAGAGAGAGAGAGAGAACAAGCACTCCTCAACTCTAGTTTATGGTGGTGCTGGAGGTAGAGCCTGAGACCTAGGAGCTTGAAAGTCTTTTGCATCTCCCCAGTGCATGATGTATCTATTTAATGAGACAGTGAGGAAGAGGGAGGAAGAAAACTAGAGCAGCACACTGACACATGTAGTTCTGGGAATAAACTTGGACCTTCGTGTAGGCAGGTTCTGTCTCTCTGGCACTCAGCACTACTAGAGTCACTTCACAGTTCCTAGCCTTATTTCTAGGATAAACTCTCTGATCGACTGGAGACATCCATCCTGCTGTTGAACTTGTCACACTGTATTTGTTATCTTCTTTTGCCTATTTTTGGCCCCTTTATTTCTTTTCCATAATCCCCCTCCTTTGTTCATTTGTTGTCTTTCTCCCTTGGATACCCAATTCTGAAAGCGTGATCACTTAATACTTACCTGCCAGGTTAGCTGATTTATTTTACCAACTAGGTAAATACCTTGACACTTGCTATTTGAGTATTTTACTGAGTTTTTGTATGTCCATGATGAATAAATAATGGTGAATGCATTCAAATATTGGTAGTTGTCCTGTTTTGTATTCAAATATGAGCAACAGTATATATTGTCTCATACAACAGTCCAACAAAGATCTATAGGTTAAATTAAAATTAGTAATCATTCTTACCCACTTCCTAGAACCCCTTTCCATTTATCAAAATTGGGATATTTACAACAAAAGGAGATCGAGTCAGAAGAGCAATGTGAATAGCAGAGTAGTCCAGTTGTTTTAAATTTATTATCTTTATCTATTTGATAGAGACAGTCAGAAATTGAGAGGAAGGGGGAGAGAGAGACAGAGAGGCACCTGCAACACTGCTTCACCACTTGTGAAGCTTTCCCCTTGCAGGTCGGGGTTGGGGATTTGAACCTGGGTCTTTGTGCATTGTAACATGTGCGCTCAACCAGGTGCGCCACCACCCAGTCCCTAGTAGTTCAGGGGTTTTTTTAGTTTAAAACTTTTAAAAATTATTTATTTAATTATGATCGATAAGTCCCGTTGGATAAGAGGGTTACAATTCCACACAATTCCCACAACCAGAGTTCCACATCCCATTCCCTCCATTGGAAGCTTTCCTATTCTTTAACCCTCTGGGAGTATGGACTCAAGATCAGTATGGGATGCAGAAAGTGGAAGGTCTGGCTTCTGTCACATTGGCGTCATGGTAGCATCTGCAACTTAGTGGCTGAAAAGCATTAAGATATAAAGCAGAACAAATTGTTTAATAATCAGGAACCTAAAGGTAAGAATAGAACAGATGAGATTTGGGGTCTCTATTTTGGAAAAAGCTAAGAAGTCTATGTTAGGTATATCCCAACTGGCCCATGACTTTACTGATTTTTGCCTGAGCCCAACAGCAACACATGCAGGTGGGCTAAAGGTATTGTCTGGGGAAGATGGTGTCAGAGTTGGAAATAAATAGTCCAGTTTTTAAAGGAGAGCATATTTCTTTTTTTTTTGTGGGGGATATTAATTCAAGAGATTTTTATTTTAATTTTTAATAAAAAAACATAGGATAGGAGGGGTAGTTTCTAAACATCTGGCTTAAGAAACGATTGCTAAGTTTATCGTGTCAACCAAGACTTACTGGACACAGTTTGGTTGTGCTGTTTGTTTTTTGGCCACCATTTGGTGGTGCTATTTGTTTAATATTACATTGGAGTATTGAATTATATTCTCTAATACAAAGCATACCATCATTAAAGCACACACGACTCTCTTCTCTTTCTTTCTTCATCCCTCTCCCTTTCCTTCCCTGACTCTTCATTCTTTCCTTCCCCTTTGTCACTATCTTTCACTCTCTTTCCTACCTCAGTTCCCTCAGAATGATTCCAATATGTCTAATGTGTATATTCAAGTTTGTATGTGTCAGAATATGTAGGATGAGTGTTAGACAAATAATTCACTGGGTAGGATGCTTGCTTTGCCATGTGTGAGACCAAGATTTGAGCACTGGTACCACATGAGGGATACTATGGTACTAGGAGAAGCTTGAGTATTATGCTGTCACTCTTCCTCTCTATTTAAAAGAAAAAGTGGCCTAGCAGGGGGCTGGGGAAACAGCATAATGGTTATGCAAAAAGACTTTCATGCCTGAGGCTCTGAGGTCTCAGGTTCAATCCCCAGCACTACCATAAAGCAGAGCTGATCAGTGCTATAGTCAGTCTTTCTCCCTCTCTTTTTCTCTCTTCCCCCTCCCTGGATCTCTCTTATTAAAATAAATAAATTATATATGTATATGAGATAGTGGTCCAGAATGGTAAAATTGTGCACATGGGATCCTGACTCCATAAAAGAAGTAGGTTGTGAAAGAACCACCTTAAAGAAAATATAAGACTGTATTATGGCTGTTAAACTTGTTTTACATTAATAGTTTTTTTTCTCGAAATAACTCATTCTGTTCCTTAATTTTTTCCATTCAAGACCTTGTACTTCATCTCTGTCCATGTTGCTGTGTGTCTGTTTTGTTGATTGCAGTTGTTGTGTGGTATGCTACAAGTATGTACCCTTCAGATTCTACTTAACCATTATACCCCAGAAATGAACACTCAGCTTGCTCCAGCTTCCTTTATCATTGATAATCTCCCCTATAAATGACCCCTGGTGAATTGTGTGTGGATTTCTCTGGGATATAGACCTAGAGGTTTCTAGATGATAGAGTCTGCGAATACTCTGACTAAATTCTGCCAGATTGCTCTTCATAATGGTCCTTTCTCTCTCTCTCTCTGTGTATGTGTGTGTGAAAATTCTTAGAGCCATAAGGGTAAAATGTTATGTGTCAGTTATTCCTGAAAATCTATGAAGTGTTGGGGACCTTTGCTCAGGGTAACAGAAAAGGTGAAATCACATTATCTTTTCTTCCAGGATCCAGCCTGCTCTCTTATTAATATTGGAAATAACCACTCTAAAGTGAGCATTTAATATGTGCCAAGAACTATACTAGATGCTTTACACCCTTTGTCTTATTTACTTATCACAAAATTCTGTGAAGTAGATGTTGTTATAAATTCTATTTCAAGGTGTGAAACTAAGCTTGGAGAGGTTTAGTGCTTTGCTTCAGCTAGTAAATTTCAAATATGGGACTGAACTCCTATCTATCTACTGGCAAAGTCTGTACTCTGAGTCACAATGCTACAGTGCCTACCCAGCAAAGTTTAAAGGAACCCAAGGAATCCTGGGTACAATGTGACACCATTGTCATACTGAGTTCCACTTGTTATTAGTCAGTTTTTAACCATTGAGTGTTCTTCTTTATATTTATTTATTCCCTTTTGTTGCCCTTGTTTTATTGTAGTTATTATTGTTGTTATTGATGTTGTCATTGTTGGATAGGACAGAGAGAAATGGAGAGAGGAGGGGTAGACAGAAAGGGGGAGAGAAAGATAGACACCTGCAGACCTGCTTCACCGCCTATGAAGCAACTCCCCTTGCAGGTGGGGAGCCGGGGGCTTGAACCATGACCCTTACGCAGGTCCTTGTGCTTTGTGCCACCTGCGCTTAACCCACTGTGCTACCGCCCGACTCCCCCATTGAGTGTTCTTATCTTGCATTAAGGAGAACATTTAGTACTCTCACCCATTAAAAGACCTGAGCTTTCAGCTTTGTTATGACTTGTTGCTTCTGCCTGTTGCAGGTCTTAGAGCAATTTGTCATCAAATTTCTGATCTAAACCCTTCACAATATAGGAACAATGGGATTAAATGGCTCCTCATCACTCCCTAGTGACACTTCTTTGAGGTTGGGGCTCTTAACAGTTGTTTATTTTTGAAGGGCCAAATATGGTTTTGAAAACCAAGTGACAATTTTAACTCTCTCTCCTATATGAAACACACATGGAGTTTTTTTAGACTCCTTAAAGCTCATCTACTGATCTAGGTTCATTACCTCAGCACTGCTTGATATTATATGGGAAGTAGGAGGTCTTGGCTCTGACATTAATTTATTAGCTCACCTTAAGCAAATCTACTAACCTCTTTGGGCCTCAGTCTCTTAATCTATAAGATGTTTAGGAGCCAGGTGGTGATGCATCTGGTTAAGTGCAGGCATTACCATGCATAAGAACCCAAGTTCAAACCCCTGGTCCCCATCTGCAGGGAGAAAGCTTTACAAGTGGTGAAGCAGTGCTGCAGGTGTCTTTCTGTTTCACTCTCTCTTTCCCTATTTATCTCCCCTCATCTCAGATTCTCTATGTTCTATCAAATAAAAATAAAGTTTAAAATAAAATGTTTATCATTCATTAATCTCAGTTATCCCTCTCAGTCCTACCATATAATTGATTTGATTCAGGCTCTTCAGCCTTTTTTTTAAAAAAAATTATTTATTCCCTTTTATTGCCCTTGTTTTATTGTTGTAGTTATTGATGTCGTCGTCCTTGCATAGGATACAGAGAAATGGAGAGAAGAGGGGAAGACAGAGAGGGGGAGAGAAAGAGAGACACCTGCAGACCTGCTTCACTGTCTGTGAAGTGATTCCCCTGCAGGTGGGGAGCCAGGGGCTCGAACCGGGATCCTTATGCCAGTCCTCACGCTTTGCGCCACGTGCGCTTAACCCACTGCGCTACAGCCTGACTCCCTCTTCAGCCTTTTTTTTTTTTTTTTTATGAAAGGAATTTGCCCCAGCTTCATAAAAGACCAAAACCTAGTTTCTTGCAGAACAGAAAGAATGGTAACAACTAAAAATGGATAGTGTCTAGAGACATTATCTTTTCTTTTGATTCCACAAACATACATTGAGGCCTTACTGTATATGCCCAGCCCTGTGCACAGCCCTGGTATTTCACAGATTCTTTCCTCTCAAAATGGGGCAAGTTTCAGTGCACTTTCAAGTACATTTTCTGTTTTAAGATGTGAGAAATGACCAAGTTATGTGAATTTCCTTAGATGTGAATAAAATCTGCTTAAATAGTCTCTATTCAGACTTTTCCTGGAAGCTATGCTTCTAACTCAGCTCCCTCCTTCAGGAGAAAAGCTAATGTATGGAGGAACAGGCTTCATTGCCATTTTTCTTTGCCATTTGCGACTCTGTGCTTGCCAGATACTAGCTTGCAATTCTTAAAGGAACCAAGCCTTTCTTCTCTGAAGCCTCTGCAACTCCCTCTCACCAGCATAGTTCGGAGGCAATCAGGCTAAGGTTTCCTCACACCCACATTGCTTTCCTGACTCCTAAGGAGGGAAGTCTGCAGGGTTGAACTGGTTTATGGGGGGGCACAATAGAGCATTGAGAAGTTCTCATTTTTATTTACTTATTTGATAATCTGCTATTTATTTTATTTTTCTTCCTTTGTTCAGTCTTTGTCTTTCTCCCTTTGATACTTATCCAATTCTGACAGCATGATTACTTAATACTTACCTGCCAAATTAACAGAATTATTTTACCAACTGGGTGGATATACAATACCTTGACACTTGCTATTTGAGTATTTTACTGATTAAAAAAAAAGTGTTGCAATGGTATCTTATCCAAAGGCGAAGCCCTAGGACTCCTTTCATTTTAGAAAAAAGCCATTTGTTATTTTTGTATTTATAAACCATGTTTAGTTATAATACATGTTCCACTATAAGATAGAACCAGCCTGTTTTCTCCTTCAAGTTACAAAGGGTGAAAGATACACACACAAGCATATACTCCAATTTACTTTTGTGAAAACTATTCTGCCATGCCCCATCAAGAATATGGCTTTGGGGAGTCGGGCTGCAGCGGGTTAAGCGCAGGTGGCACAAAGCACAAGGACCGGCATAAGGATCCCGGTTCGAACCCCGGCTCCCCACCTGCAGGGGAGTCGCTTCACAGGCGGTGAAGCAGGTCTGCAGGTGTCTATCTTTCTCTCCTCCTCTCTGTCTTCCCCTCCTCTCTCCATTTCTCTCTGTCCTATCCAACAACGACAACAACAATAATAACTACAACAATAAAACAACAAGGGCAACAAAAGGGAATAAATAAGTAAAATAAATATTTTTTAAAAATGAATAAAAAAAAAAGAATATGGCTTTGTTCAGAGAGATTTAGTCCCTGTTTTGGGCCAATTAGGATTTATTTTTGCTTGACATTTTTTTGTGTACAGTCAAATGGGTAAATAAAATATTTCCTAAGAGCCCAATAACTACATTTTTATGAATAAAAGAGGGATCAATGATATTTTTATTTTCTTCATCTTTCTAGAAATTAATATACTGCCCCACTCCAACACATACTTCTCCTAGTAGATCTGTATGAAGGGTCAGAGATAGAAAAGGGTGAAATAAGGGCTGGGAGATAGCTAACCTAGCACAGTGTACTTTTCCATAATTGAGGTCCTGGGTTCAAGCCCTGGCACCACAGGGGAGTACCATAGATGGTACCAGGGGAAGCTCCATGAATGGTGAACATTCTGAGTGCTGCCTCTCTCTCAGCCTCTCTCTCTCTCTCAGCCTCTCCCTCGCCCCCTCCCTCTCTCCTCCTCCCCCTTTTCCCCTCCTCCTCCCCTTTCTGAAATAATGGATGAGGAAAAATAGCCCAGGGATAATGGATGAAAAACAGCGCAGGGATGCTGCTTAGTGGTGATATTGTATGTATGTGAGACTCTGATACCATATTAAACAAAGAAAAAGGTAAAATAAGAACTCACACATTCATATGTCTTCATTTTCTTGGGTGAATCCTCAACTACACATGGAATACTGACACATTTCTTCGTATTTTTGTGATTTAGGAAAGTAGCATGCTTTACTGTGTAACTATTTAAATTTTTAAAACTCTATTTATTTATTGGATAGAGACAGTCAGAATTCAAGAGGGAAGGGGGATATAGAGAGGGAGAGAGACAGAGAAATACTTACAGCACTTCACCACTCACAAAGTGTTCCTCCTGCAGGTGGGGACAGGGGCTTGAATCTGGGTCCTTGTGCATTGTAATGTGCACTTAACCAGGTACATATGTGCACTTAACCAGTGCGCCACCACCCGGCCCCCATGCTTTGCTATGTATGTGATACTGTTAGTTTGTTCAGCATTTAAAGTTTTCTCTGAGAAGACAAGATTTTGATTTCAGATCTAGGAAAAATCAGGTTATGTAAATTTCCCTGGGACTGAATAAAATGTGCTTACATGGTCTGTCTCAAATGGAGTCTTCCTTACTATATATAATATACATTTTAGCCATTTTTTTCTAGACACAAGGAAAAAGAAAAAAAGTATAATAAGCTGAAAGAATATGGCAGTCATATTGGCTATATATGTCCTAAGGGACAAAGATGCTTTCTCTTTAATCTCGTGAAAACTGTCAAGGTGAAATGAAGGTAATACTAGAATAATGCATGGGGGCTAGGAGGCCATCTTGTTAAGCTTGATTGCCTCTGGATTTGATATGCTTAGCATAATTTAATACACTGAACATGTCACAAAGAGGTATAGTTTACATTTGATTCACGTGATTCCTAGAATCTAGACTTTCTCCTTAGTAATGTTGGTTTCCTAGAAATAATGTCAGTCCTTATAACTTCTGCTAACAGTCTTTCTTTTTTCTTTTTTTGCCTCCAGAGTTATTGCTGGAGCTCAATGCTTGCACCATGAATCCACTGCTCCTGGAGGCCATTTTTCCCCCTTTTGTTGCCCTTGTTGTTGTAGCCTTGTTGTGGTTATTATTATTGTTGATGTCCTTCGTTGTTGGATAGGACAGAGAGAAATGGAGAGAGGAGGGGAAGACCGGGGAGAAAAAGAGAGACACCTGCAGACCTGCTTCACCGCCTGTGAAGTGACTCCCCTGCAGGTGGGGAGCCGGGGGCTCGAACCGGGATCCTCACTCAGGTCCTTGCGCTTTGTGCCACGTGCGCTTAACCCGCTGTGCTACTGCCCGACCCCCTACAGTTTTTCTTAGAGTATGATCCAGGGGCCTAGAGAATATAAAAGATGAAATCATTTTCATAAAAACATTAGGAAGCAACTTGCTTTTTAAAATTCTCTCTTTTTTCCTGGTTTGCAAAGTAGAGATTTAGTGGTCCAGGAGATGGCACAGTGGAGGGGGCATCAGACTGGACTCTCAGGCATGAGGTCCTGAGTTCAGTCCCCAGCAGCACATGTACCAGAGTGATGTCTGGATCTTTCTCTCTCCTCCTATGTTTCTCATTAATAAATAAATAAAATCTTCACAGTAGAGGTTTATACAGATTATCTGGTGTGTGACATCCCAGAGGACTGAATGCAGAAGCAGGTACATGCAGTAGCCAGCTCCTGCTAAACCAGACATTAAAGAGGCTTGCAAATATACAAAACAAGGGCATATTTCTTACCATATATATATACTTTTAAATACAACTGTTTCACAAAACATTTATTATCATCATTATTATTACCTCCAGGGTTATATCTAGGGCACTGTGCCAGCACTATGAATACATTCCTCCTGGTAGCCATTTTTCCCCCCATTTTCATTGGATAGGACAGAAGAGAATTTGAAAGGGGAGGGGGAGAGAGAGAGAGAGAGAGAGAGAGAGAGACACCTGCAGACCTGTTTTACCACTTGTGAAGCGACCCTTCTGCAGGTGGCGAGCCACATAGTACAGAGTGCGGGTCCTTCACTCTGTACTATGTGTGCTTAACCTGGTGCGCCACCACCCGACCCCCATATATTATTTTTTTATCTTGGTACAATTGATATATAACATTATATGAGTTTTAGTTGTATATCATAATGCTTTGATACTTGTATACATTGTGAAATGATCATCAAGATAAATCTATCAGCTATCATCATACAACATTGACTTTTAGGATTTGTTCTCTTGGCTTCTGTAAACTCTACAATGCTATTGACTATAGTTATCATGTTGCATACTACATTGTTCTGATTTGCTTATTTTATAACTGAAAGTTTGTACCTCTTGACCCCCTTCACTTATTTCACCTACACCCCAACCTCTACTCCTCTACAACTACCATTATGTTACCTGTTTCAATGAGTTTTGTTTTATTTGTTTTTAAAGATTTGTTATTTTTAAGAATTTAATTTATTTTTTATAAAGATATAAAAGAGACAGAAGGAAGATAGGGAGAGAGACAGAGAGATACCTGTAGCACTGCAGGTGGGGACTGGGAGTTTGAACCCTGGTTCTTGTGCATTGTAATGTGTGTAATTATTTATTTTTTAGTTAGTGGATAGATAGGTACACACACACAGAGTGAGAGAGAGAGAGAGAGAGAGAGAGAGAGAGAGAGAGGAGAATGGGAGAACTAGAACATCACTGTGGTACATGCAGGGATGGAGATCAAATTCAGGACCTCATGCCTGTAAGTGCACTGCTTTAGCTGCTTGCTGCACCATCTCCTGGCTGTTTTGCTTTGTGTATGCAAAAATAAATAAATAAATGGTATTAACGTAGTGAGACTATTGCTATTTAAAATAACAGTATATTTTAAAATGAAGATTTTCAAGTTCTCATTTTTCATTTTTAATACTGTAAATATCAGTACTTGCTGAGTCTAAGGTCTTGAAACCAAAAAGCTTGAGAACTGCTGCTCCAATAGCAGACACATGGTCCAGTGCAGGAAAGAACATAAGAAAAGAAGCACTGTGTCTGACATAGTGCGATGAGACATTTACCCATGTGTCAACAACTGTATTTACTATAAATAATTAACCCCATAATAAACAGTTTAGAAAAATCAATTAATATGGAGCCTGAGATTTTTAAGAGCTATCAACAGCATATTGAAATTTCAAAGCAATTGCAATTGTGTACTTTATGAAAAAGACTGATTGGTATGACATTACACATTTTCTGTCACTTGAATTAGTTTGAATTTAGCAAACTAGGGGCTAATTGCCGTTGATCTTTGTAATTTGATCATTGTTATGTAGGTGAGTGTTTCTTCCATCAGCTCTGAAATGGAATATTTATCCATTGTTACACAGGTGATGTTAGTGGCATTTACCATTTGCTCTGTTTCCCCCATATTTTGTTGGTTCTGGAAGATAAACAGTATTTGGTGAATTGTGTAGTGTAATTATCTATGATCACCTGAAATTCATAGCTACCATTATTTGTTAATTAACTTAAAAAGGTGATAGTTTTAAAAAATAACTTAATGGTGTTGATACCTAAAAATTTAACATTCATGCTGGCTCTCCATAATTCTTTATAATTATGTTTTCTTTACTCAAATCTTATGTATTTTTGTTCCTTCTACCCTTCAGAGAAAATTGTATCAAGTTATAGACAATTTAACCAGGAATGTGGAGCATTTAGAGAGAGAGAGAAGAAAAGCTTAAATTAATTGAGACTCTTTAGCCTGAAGAAAGGACTTAATAGAAACCTGTAAGAATAGAGAGCTCTGTTTTGCAGAGGGTAGAAACCAGCTGTCTTTCAGCTCAAGGAGAGTAGAATAAGAAGACAGAACTTCAAGTATAATCACAAGGATTTAGTAAAGATACACTGAGCATGTTTCCTCACAGCAAGGGCTGGTAGGCTCTGGAGTGGGTTTGCTGAGGCTGCTGTGAGCTTTCTCTGGAGTCTTAGGCATTCGAGACTGTTTCGTGTTGATCACCTGTAGGCAGAAGTTAGGTGACTCTTTCCTGACTTACTAAGATGTGTGCATCTTACAGTTTTCATTAGAACATCTGGATGTGGGTGGGCAGAAGGGCTTTGTAAAACTATCTGTTTGAAGAGGGAAAAATGAGACTGTGAAAAGACTATAAACTCACATAATCCACCAGAAGGGGTGGTTTCTTTCTTTCTTTCTTTCTTTCTTTCTTTCTTTCTTTCTTTCTTTCTTTCTTTCTTTCTTTTTAATTTTTATTTGTAGCAGTTTTATTTAGAATTGCTAAAAAGTTGGAAGCAACCAAGATGATCTTCAATGGGTGAGTAAATAAAAGTGTGATACATCCTATCAGTGGAATTTTTTTAGTGCTATTTAACTATTGAAAATACAAAAAAGAAAAGAAAAGAAAAGAAAATACAGTGGTCTGGGAGTCAGGGCAGTGGATAAAGCACTGGATTCTCAACCATGAGATACTGAGTTCAACCCCTGGCAACACATGTACCAGAGTGATGTCTTGTTCTTTTTTTCTCTCCTTTCTCATGAATAAATCATTAAGGAGGAGGAGGAGAAAAGAAAATGCGTAAGAATGACCTGGAAATTGGTTTCAGCTGCTAGAGAACAGGACTTATAAATGGGAGGTCCAGGATTTAGTTCCTGGTACCATATATGCCCATCACTGCATATGTACAGAGTCATCTCTTCCTCATAAAATAAGTAAATCTTGAAAGGGGGAGAAAAAAAAACAGATTTGGAGGAAACTGAGCTACATATTTCTATGAAAGCAACCAATCTGAGAAGGTAATAAGAATCCAATTATATAACATTTTAAAAAGGCAGAAATAAACTACAAACTTTGAGTCAACACCATGTTCAAGGAGGTTTATAGTAGAGGAAATGGTGGAAGTGAAGTGGATATAAGGTCTTTGTACATTTTGAAGAATTTTTTCCAAGTCAATAAAACTGTTTAAAATAATTAAATTAATTAAATAAGGCAGAATCAAGTTGTTTTCTCTATTATTAAATGTTCGAAGCAAACAACAGCAGTCTTTATTTGATAGACTTCAAGTACAGAATCCAGATGTACACATCTAAACAAGTCAAAGTTGAAGAAGGCATGCAGATTGCTGTAGCTAGCTATGGGCTCTCTGACATCTCCATCATCAAGGCATGGTGTTGGTGTGTTTGAGTCAGGTTGCTTCTCTTTCCTCCCTGTAATTAATCTTCTTATCATCTTCTTATTCCTTTTTACACATTCAGGACACAAGATATTATCTTCCAGGTCTGGAGTGGAGAAAGTGCAGGCTGGTAACGGAAAGAGAGGGATCATCCTCCTGGGAGTATTAGGCACCCAGACCTGACCCACATGGAACTGTAGACGAACCCAGCCTTCTGTGTCTGCTCAGAGAGGTCTGCCATGGACAATGCACCACTGATGCCAGTGGCTTGAGGCAGAAAGGTCTCAACAGAAGAAGGGACTAGATGTGAATGTGTAGCTTTAGGCTGACTGGCTCTTGCAGTAATTCTTCCCCAGGCGGTCAACATGGCTTCCGGAGCTGTAGATGTCACTTTAACTATATTACTAGTATCTCTTTCTTTCTCATTCATCTGACAACTTTTACGAATCCTTGTTTTCTTAGCCTCCATTGTGTGTTTCCTTGAACGTGGTTGTGGTCACATTCTGGTCTTAGGTATTTCACAAATACTCTGGCTACTGTCAAAGAAAGCATATTTCTGGAGTCTCTGATAAACAGCTATTTTCTGGCCATCAGTACTCAACTTGCATTGCTGGCACCAGTTCCGCAAAGTGTCCCTGTGTACCTCATTAATTGGAGGCAAAGTAGTCAGCAAGGGAAGAGTTGGGGGAGCTCTTCTCTTAGGTTTGACTTCAGCAATTGAGAAAATGGTTGTTTTCTATTTCATATTCTTCAATAGGTTCCTCATTGACTGCAACCAATGTGAGAATCACATTCTCCTCACCTATGTTTTGCTCAAAAGAGTTCTTCTCGTTGTTTTTGTAATTTGAATATGCCATTTCCAGGGAACCTCGGAAGGTAAAGTCTGGAACTTGCTCTTTTTAACCTTCGAAGGGGTGGTTTCTACCTGTCTGCTGATTTTGTTTTCCTACTGTTCACGTTCTACTTGGTGTTCAGAATAATCTTTTTTTTTTAATTTTACTATTTTTAATATTTATTTATTTTCCCTTTTGTTGCCCTTGTTTGTTATTATTGTTGTAGTTATTATTGCTGTTGTTATTGATGTCTTCATTGTTAGGACAGAGAGAAATGGGAGAGAGGAGGGGAAGACAGATAGGGGGAGAGAAAGATAGAAACCTGCAGACCTGCTTCACCACTTGTGAAGTTACTCCCTTGCAGGTGGGGAGCCAGAGGCTGGAATCGGGATCCTTACTCCGGTCCTTGGTCCTTGCGCTTTGCACCATGTGCACTTAACCCGCTGTGCTACCGCCCCACTCCCCAGAATAATGTTTTAAAAATATTACAGCAAATATATTTTATTGTGTAAAATATAACATCAATTTTTCCATTGAAACTGTTTTTCAGTTTGCAGTTCTGTGGCTTTAAGTACAGTCATTGTGTGGCCATCACTGCCAACCGTCTCCAGATCTTTTCAGCATCCCAGAGTGAAACCTATACCCGTTAAACAATAACTTTCCACCTTTCCTCTCTGCAGCCCCTGGTTAACTCCATTCAACCCCCTGTCTCTATAAACTTGATTCTTTTAATAGAGCAAATCAAATTATACAACCTCCCTGCTTCAAACCCTGATGTTGCAATTAGAGTTAATTCTTGACTCATTGAGTCTACTCCACCTAACCCTCTGAGCTCATCCTCAGGTATTTTCTCTCTTGCTCATTGTACTCTACTACTTTGCCTTTATTTCCTGTTCTAAGAATCCAACCTCAGTTTGAGTTTGGGACCTACTCATTTGTGGAATACTTTTTCTCTGGGACTTAGCATGGTTCCAACTTTCTCATCATTTTGTGTGACCTCTTTGGTCATATCTGACATGTTGAAGTCCTAACCACTCAGTGTAAAGAATCATCTTCCCATTGTTCTTTTTCTCATTTTCCTATTTCAGTTTTTCATATAGTACTTATGACTGTTAAGAATTACTTCATCTTCAAAATATATTCAGAATCTGACCACATCTCACTCTCCACTCTTACCCCCATGATCTAAGCCACCATTTTCTGTCAGTAGGTTGGCCATAGTGGTCTCCTTGCTGTACCTTGGTTTTAATCTTACCAGCTTTTTTGACATCAGGCAGGACATCCTTTCACTCTCAGAGTGAAAATTAGAATATTTGCATGTGACTTGGAAGATCCTTGTGATCTGGCCTACTGTGATCTTTCACTACTTCTTTCTCACTTATTTTACCTACAGCTCTGTCCCTTGTTCAAATCAGTCCTGCCTTTGCCACAGCTAGTGGCTTTGCACTGGAAAATTGCTTTTTGGTGTTCCATAGAATTTCTTTTAAAAATTTGTTTTATTAGGGGGCCAGGAGGTAGCAAACCTGGTAGAGTGTACAAGTTACAATGCTAAGGACCTGGGTTCAAGCCCTGGTCCACATCTGCAAGGAGAAAGCTTCTCTATCTCTTTTTTAAATTTTATTTTTAGAATTATCTATTTATTTATTGGATAGAGACTGTCAGTAATTGAGAAGGTAGGGGAGATAGAGAGGGAGATAGACAGAAAGATACCCACAACACTGCTTCACCTCTTATAAAGCTTTCTCCCTGCAGGTGGGGACCGGGGGATTGAACCTGGGTCCTTGAGCACTGTAACATGTATGCTCAACCAGGTGTGCCACTGCACCAGCCCCTCTATCTACGTATCTCTATTTCTACCTCTGTCTCTGTCATCTCTCCTCTCTCTCCCACTTCTCTCTTGATTTCTGTCTCTATCAAATAAATAAAATATTTTAAAAAATTAAAAAATAATCTTATTAAGGGAATAATGATTTACAAAACAGTTGTTGTTACATGGGTATAGTCCCTTATCTTTCTGTCATAGGTGTCTGCATACCATTCCCATCACCAACTTAGGTCTTCCTCCACCATGGTACACTGAGTCTCCAACACCCATTCAGTCCTCATCCTCTAAAGTCCTTGTCCTCACTGCAGTAGATCACACCTCCACAGCATTTCTTTACCTGCAGTGTTTGTTTTTTTCTTGGCTATTTCTAGAACATATGGTGCACCAGGCAGAGATTTTGTACCCGCTTGCACACACGTGAGCATGTGTGTGTTCACTGTATCTACACTGCCTCCAACAGTACCTGGTACATAACAGATCCTTGCTAGGGGTTGAATTGCATGCCCTCAGAAAGATATTTTGAAATTCTAATTCTATATATTCTTGTCATGTCTTTTTTCTTTCTCTTCTTGAGAGGTGTCAACCAACTGGTGTGGCCTCTCAGGACCTCTGTATTCTCATTTGCAAGGGGGAGGTTTTGTGTGAGAGCTACTCAGGTAATGTCTGACTTCAGCCATTTGTGAGTCTGTGCAGTGTGTTAGCTACACAATAGGCAAGACTGATGCATCCTTTCAAGAGTATTGGCCATATCAGAGACTGGGCTTTGGTTGAACTTTCACTTGAGAAGAGATTTATAAAGGGGGAAAAATCCATCTTTTCCTGATTTCCCATCCTCTCAAGCAACATTCAAGTGATTCCTAGAGGACTGAGTGAAATCCAGCTGGCAGAATTTGGGGAATTCCCACAAATTCATTGGGGCCATTTTAGTTTGAAAATTAAATTCTTACCATTTCCTTTTTCTCTTTTTGATATGAACCCAACTTAGTAAAAACATCATTTCTCATTATCTTGGAACAACTCATGTTACTGTTTTTACTTGTCAATATGCCTGGTCTGTTAATTATTGTTATTATTATGGTTGTAAGACAGGTGCAGTAAATAGTTGCCATTGGGATTATAATCATTTACCAGTCTTGTCAACAGTAGAGTACAAGTAAAATGCAGCACCTGTCACTTCACTTCAGGCTGAGCCTACTTACATATCAGGTTGGAATATTAACTGAGCTACTTAGTAATTGGTTCAATACCACTGAGCTCATTCAAACATTTAAATCCTTTTATTTGGGGGTGACATTGGCTAGGCATCTCAGATTTCAACTAATACTCTCACTAGTGCTATTGTCATCACTAGATTGATGTCATCACCAAATCATCATGTACTGGATTTATGTAGAAGATTTAAGAATGAGTGAGAAGTTCTCATGTCATCAATGGAAAGAAGTAGAGAAAAAGTATAGCTTAATCAAGCCCCATGGGTAACAACTAAATAAAATAAAATCACATTGCTTGTATGAGAAGGACAGAATTGGCAATTACCAGTGGGAAGAGGAACAGAAAAAGCATGAGTCTCTAATGTTTGGAGGCCTGTATTTGTTTTTATTTTATTTATAAAAAGGAAACATTGACAAAAACATAGGATAAGAGGGGTACAACTCCACACAGTTTCCACCACCATAACTCCTTATCCCATCCCCTCCCTTGATAGATTTCCTATTCTTTTTTAAACAAATATTTATTTATTTATTTATTTATTTATTCTCTTTTTGTTGCCCTTGTTGTTTTATTGTTGTAGTTATTATTGTTGTCGTTGTTGGATAGGACAGAGAGAAATGGAGAGAGGAGGGGAAGACAGAGAAGGAGAGAGAGACAGACACCTGCAGACCTGCTTCACTGCTTGTGAAGTGACTCCCCTGCAGGTGGGGAGCCAGGGGATCCTTACGCCAGTCCTTGCTCTTTGCACCACCTGCGCTTAACCCGTTGCGCTACAGCCTGACTCCCAATAGCATTCCTATTTAACCCTCCAGGAGTAAGGACCTGAGATCATTCTGGGATGCAGAAGGTGGAAGGTCTGGCTTCTGTAATTGCTTCCCCAATGAACATGGGTGTTGATAAGTCGATCCACACTCCCAGCCTGCCCCTCTCTTTCCCTAGTGGGGTGGGCCTTTGGGGAAGTGGAGCTCCAGGACTCATTGGTGGGGTTGTCTGTCCAGGGAAGTCTGGTTGGCATCATGGTAGCATCTGGAACCTGGTGGCTGAAAAGAGAGTTAACATATAAAGCCAAACAAATTGTTGACTAATCATGAACCTAAAGGCTGGAATAGTGCAGATGAAGAGTTGGGGGTGGGGTGGGGTGGGGGGGTTCTCTGTTTTGTAGATAGCTAGTAGGCATATTTTAGTTAAATTCCAAAGGGCCTGTGGCTATACTAGTTTTTTTTTTCCCCCTGAGTCTGAAATCTGAAATGCAGCTGGGTCCAAGTTATTGTCTGGGTAGATGATGTTATGATGGCTGGAACAAGGACCAGAAAGCTGGATGAGGGAAGAGAGTAGCTCCCAAATGTGGGAAAGGTGTATAAATATTGTTGATTACAAACCCCATCAATTTAATGTGATCTGGGGCCCATATTCAGCTTAGGAGCCTATGTGACCTCTGCATCCCTGTAGATCTGAGCTCACATTCTGTGGTCATGAGTAGGAACGTTCTGAGCTACCCCAATATCGACCCATTTTCCTCAGGTGTAGCATAGAATATGTTGTCCATCCTCCCTTCAGAGGATGGAACATTCTCTACCATTGTTGACCTAAGTTAAGGGCAAGGTCCTACAGGGGGCCCACAAAGGTCTATTTTGTTGTTCCTGGTAGAAATGCCCAGTAGCAATGGAGAAAGGGATTTATTCGAGGTCTAGGCTCATCATGTCTGTTTGGGAATCTCAGGACTCCCCGAATAGGGCCCCAGCTGATGGGGTGGAGGCCTGTATTTGAATGTGTTCTCATTCACTGCTCCTGTTCTTCTAGCGTTTGCCCACTGCTCCTGTGATCTTGGCCAAGTCACCTGCCAAGTCACTCATGTGTAAATAGTTGTTAGAGGAGTCCATTTTGCTCACTTTATGGGGTTATTACAAGTGCTGGTGAAACATTATGCATGCTTTATAAAGTGTGACACAGTCTACAAAAATTACTTGTTGGGAGTTGGGCGGTAGCTCAGCAAGTTAAGCACATGTGGCATGAAGCGTAGGATCCGGCATAAGGATCCCAGTTCGAGCCCCCGGCTCCCCACTTGCAGGGGGGTCTCTTCACAGGTGGTGAAGCAGGTCTGCAGGTGTCTTATCTTTTTCTCCCCCATTCTGTCTTCCCCTCCTCTCTCCATTTCTCTCTGTCCTATCTAATAACGATGACAACAATAATAACTACAACAACAACAATAAAAACAACAAGGGCAACAAAAGGGAAAATAAAATAAATAAAATAAAATTAAAAAAAATTACTTGTTATTATGATTTATGGTTACTTCATGGACATAGTACAGGAAAAAGTATTTATAGTGTATTTTTGTATTAATGTAATACATCATTAAAACATTTAAAACAAGTACTGTTTTAAATATTGTATTTTGCAATTAGTGACTTTTAGAAGTTTGTTATTTTTTTTTAAACTCTTAGGGGCCTGGGAGGTGGCTCACTTGGTAGAGCACACACATTACCCGTATTTGAGCATGAGGACCCGTATTTGAGCCCCTGGTTACCATGTGGGAGTACCTAGAAGGAGGAGGCTTTGTGCATGGTAGAGTGGTGCTTGCAGTGTTTCTGTTTCTCTGTTTTTGTCTTCCTCATTTTCTATCTTTCACCTTCTATCTAAAAGGAAAACATACATGACTACTGGAAGCAGACACTGAACCCCAGTGATAACCCTGGTGGCAAAACAAAACAAAACAAAACAAACATTGCTAGCCTGCATTATTTCTTCCCTCCCTTGCTGACATAGAATTATACAGCTGTGTCCTTTGTCATGTGATTTTGCCTCGTCTCCCACTACAGTAGGTAGAGTACATGTCTCCATCCTGTTGTTAATGGTTTGACTATGAACTTGTTTGGTCAATGGAATGAGGTATCCTGCTATTCTTTAAATGTTCTTGATGGTTTAGATTATCATTTTGAACATTTACCATTAGAACAGATAATCTCCAATATTCACTGGTCCAAACAGAACGAGGAGATGTTTGCAGCAGATCTGGTCTTCAGTTGTAGCTCAAAGTCTGTCTGAATCTGTAGAAACACCTCAGCTGACTCTCAGAACTCTGTAAACAAGAAAAGAAATGTTATAGTTGTAAACCAGTAAAACTGTTGCTTGCTTGTTATGCAACATTATTACAACACAAGTCTAATAATGATTAAATAATGTATATTTTAATACATGTCCTCTTTTCCCACTCCCCACTCTATAGATATTAGAATGGTAATAATAATGATAGCTTTTATGTGTCTCAGTTCTAAGTGTGCTTTCATATTGTTTAATTTGCTCTTCATAACACAGCCTCAAGATAAATTATTTTATCAACTCTTTCTTCACATGAGAAAACTGAGGCACACAACTAGTACATGACAGCACTAGGATTTCAATTGCATGTGTAATTCTGTAACCTGGAGCGGGGAAATTATCTGATGGACCATTACTTTCCTCACTTTAGAAGGAGAACCAGAAGGTGTTTGAACTTGCTATTAATACTACTATGTGCTTAAGTTACACCAATATATTCATATTAGAGCTTGGGCTCAAAAATAGAAAACTAAAGGCATGATTTTTTTCCTCTTTAAGTGATCTTTATAGGGTATCTTTCAAGAAGCATTCATATTTTTGTCCTCCAAATCCTGTCCTTAGCCAACTTGAGTTGTCTAAAGTTAATAATACATTTATTGACTTCAAACTTGTTTTTATCATTGTCATCTTTTGGTCAAATGTAGTCTCACTTATTCTGAAAGACTAGTGTGTGTTTGTAAATTCTGTTGCTATTGTGAAAAAAAAATCAGGAGTTCTAGTAGACAAATTTACTACAGTCTTTTTTCTGAAATCTCATTTTTGAATTGTTTCTGAGGAGTCTAACTTATATGCTGATATAATTTGTGTTATTTAATATTTATTAGTATCTCACTCTATAGTTTCCTATCCCCTTGTTGTTGAGAAATTGTAGCACTTATGGACAGCTGGCCACCTTTGCTGAGGCCCCAAAGCACTTTTTTTTCACAATTCACAAAGAAAACTGGTGTGTGGTCAGAATGGGCAGCGACAGGTGGAAGGCTCAAAGGTCACCCTTTGTACAGGTTCCCACCACAAGTGTACACTCTCTACTTTTGTTATGTTAACCTCTTAATTACCCATAGCCAGCCACAGTGGTGAGGGAAGTTAGTTAACATAGAAGGCTGCTGCACAACCAGCTGAAAACCATGGATGGGCTCTGTATAATTTTTTGGTTTGGGAACAAACCTGAAATAGATTTCAGAGGATTTGAGAAATCCTGAAATAATTCCAAGACTTGGGGAACATTTCTCAGGACACAGCTGCAAGTAGCATTCATTAAACGACAGGTTTCTGTGATCTTCTTAATTGGTCAGAAATAATATTTGGACATTTCTGATCCAATAATATGTTTTTAGTTTCAGAGTAGGTATATAGCACACATTTTGTGTGTGTGTGTGGAAGGAGTGAGATTTATTAATTAGAAAAGGATTAAACCTTTTTGATGACCTTAAAGTGACATTCTGGTCATGAACATGTTTTTTTCTTAAATTACATTTCTTGATGAGTCCATTTTTTGATAGGGGATTCTGAAATAAATGGCCTTTATTAAAGCATAACAGTAACAAATAGACATTTTTTACAAATGAATAATTTTCTCAAATTACTGATGAATTGCTGTGTAAGTGAGGAAAGCACTCTGTTTTCTAGCATATTATCTCAAAATTTCAAAATCATATAAAGTTAGATTAGCTTTCTGTTGTACTCCATGGATGTAAGGGTCTGGATCCAAAATCTAAGATGGAAAATAACATTAACAAAAGGGTTCTACAGAGATCATTTGACAGGTAGTTGAGGAAAACATAATGCTTTTGGTGTGTGTATGGTGTGTTTAATTGTTCAAGTTTGCTGGAACTCTTTGCATCACTGATGTTACTTCTATGACCACAAGTGAGAGTGTGCTGAGACTTGGTGGTTTGTCTACTTTTGTAAATTCATAGGTTGGTTTGTCAAGTAAGATGGCTACAAAGTAAATTTGACCTGTAGTGGGTCACTCCAATATGGTGTACTAAGAGCTATGCCAGAACTATTGGAAAAAAATCCAAGAGGGAGGGGCTGGGTGGTGGCTCACCTGGTTGAGCGCACATGTTACAATGTGCAAGGACCTGGGTTCTAGCCCCTGGTCTCCACCTGCAGGGGGAAAGCTTCACAAGTGGCAAAGCAGTGCTGCAGGTGCCTCTGTCTCTCTCCCTCTCTATCCCTCTTCCTTCTCGATTTCTGTCTGTCTCTATCCAATAAATAAAGATAATTAAAAAATTTTAAAAATCTAGGAGGGATAAGAGAGCAACTCTCTGAAGGATTCATAGACATCTTCACAAGCGAGGTGACATTTGAGATGGGCCCTTAAAGTTGACTTTGTTGGGAGTCAGGTGGTAGCACAGTGGGTTAAGCACAGGTGGTGCAAAGCACAAGGACCTGTGTAAGGATCCCAGTTCGAGCCCCCAGATCCCCACCTACAGGGGAGTCACTTCACAAGTGGTGAAGCAGGTCTACGGGTATCTATTTTTCTCTCCCCTTCTCTGTCTTCCCCTCCTCTCTCCACTTATCTCTGTCCTATCCAACAATGACAACATCAATAACAATAATAACTACAACAATAAAAAACAACAAGGGCAACAGAAGGGAATAAATAAATAAATATTTAAAATAAGATGACTGTTGAAGAAGAGGGAAATGTAGAAGGAGTGGCATACATAAACACAGAGTATATCAAAGGGTGTTGAGAGAATGAGTGACCTGTGTTTGAAGCTTAGAATATGTGAATGAGTGGACTTGAAGGAAAAAAGTTTGGCAAGGTGAGTTGGAACCTGCTAGTGAGGAGTCTTTAAACAATGGGGAACCCTAGGTTGGAACTGTATGATAAGGTTTGCATTTCATTAAGTCATCTCCCTCTTCAGGCTCATTTTGAAGAAGGAAAACAGAAAGAATAATAGTAGAAGTGGCATGAGTGAGGAGGTGAGACTCTAGAGACAACCTGGAAAAAATTTGAAAATGAATTAGTTAGTGTGGGAGAAGGAAAGCAAGGGGTGGGCCTTGAGTGCTAGTTTTCAGGCAAGGTGGGAACATCAGTTGGGATTAGGAATTCCAGACCAGGAAACAGATTGGGAGAGGACTATGAAAAAACTAGTTTTTATTTATTAGGATTGAACAATCTGTGAATCCTAAAGGTGGAATTGGAAACCTGAATCTGCAACTCAGGCGAAATAATCAGTCAATATTTGTTTGTTTCCTTTTGATTTATCTCAGTGATTTTCTTCAAGTTCCATCTAGGAGAGAGTAGGGGTCATAAGTAGATATTTGGGGGCTGGAGAGATAGCTCCCCGGGTAGTAGGGTGTGGTCTAGGGTTAGAACCTGTACTACATGAGAGGAGCACTGGAGGAACCATTGGTGCTGTGGTGTCTCTCCCTCTCTTGGTTTCTTTTTCTGAGTGAGAAAGTAGTCCTTAGCTATGAAATCATGTATATATGAGATGCTTGCTCTGTAAAAGGAAACAAAAAGAAATAGAGATTTGGGATTCATTTGTATATAGAGAATTTTTAGGGCCTTAGCAATAATGAATGGAGTGAAAGAGACAGAAGAAGTGAATAGGGGGCAGAAGGGAATAAAAAAAAGAATGTTGCATGGAAAACAGGAGGAGACTAGAAACTAAAAGATGGGATGGTTGGCAGTGCCACCTAATGCAGGGAAGCCAAGGAGACAGAGGATTGATGGGACTTTATGATTGAGCACTTTGCAGGTCACCAGTGGGCAAGCCAGTTAAACATCTGGTTTCAAAACAATGTTATACACACACTCATAGCAAATCTATTCTATGATGCCATCTTTATAATAAAATGTATTGAAGACGTGACAGTGGTTACTTCTGAGTGTTGGGATTAAAAGGAGGTATTAGTGGTTTACAGCATAGTTGTTCACATGAGTACAATTTCTCATCTCCCCATGATATATTTCTGCAAAAAGTCTCATCCCCTGCTTAGGCTTTTTCCTACCATCAGGCATCAGGGCCCTGAAGGCCCCCTCTCCCCTCTCCCTTTCCCCTTTCCCTTCTCCAGAGTTCTTTGCTTTGGTGTAGTAGGCGATTTTTTTTTTTTTTAAAGCAAAGTGTATACTTTAAACTCATTCAGATTGTTTTTTGAATTGAGATCCCATTTCTTTGTTAATCATCAGCTGGGGTTAATATTAGCTTTTCAAAACAAAAAAAAAATAGTGAAAAACAATCATTGTTTTTCATTTTCTCTAAATTGGTGACCTTGTAAGAATAATTGGAGTTTTACATATGCTTACGTATTCAATCTATTGTAATAAGTTGTCTTGGTTGAATTAAATAGGAAAAATCTGGTCTTGTACAGATGTGTAGTTGGTAAAAAGAAGTCTCCTATGAACTCTCTCATAGGATAGCCCCACCAATCTTCTATAAGGGTTCTTGCACCAGACTTTGACACCCGCTGATTGATAATATGGGAGGAAATTTCAGTGTGTTATAACCTGAATAGAGGGAGCCAGCAGAGGCAGAGATGTGAAATTCAGCAGAGAGGTGTAGTTGAAGTTATCTGCCAATATGAATATTAGGCTCACCTTTTTTTTCCCTTCAGGCCTGAATATTTCCACCACTTCCAGGAGACATTTTATATTTTTAGTTAGAAGGTGAAAGATCGAGGTGGATGTGGGTGGGGGGGGGGGAGACACAGAGAGAACATCATAACACTATAGCACCACTTGGGAAATTTCCTCTTTATGTGGTAGTCCCATATGGTGGCTGGGGGCCTGAACCTGGGGTCCAAGTAAACCTCATTTTTTTTGGCATTTACTTGTTTGATGATTTAATAAAAGTTATCATAGGGACAATAATTGTCCTAATATATAATTTTTTTGCTATATTTCTTGGCCTTTTTTTTGCCAGGGTTATTGCTGGGCTCAGTGCCTGCACTATGAATCCACTGCTCCTAGTGGCTATTATCTTTCTGTTGCTGTTGTTGTTGGATAGGTCAGAGAGAAATTGAGAGAGGATGGGAAGATAGAGAGGGGGAAAGACAGACACTTGCAGACCTGCTTCACTACCTGAGAATCGACCCTCCCCTGCCGTGGGGAGCCAGGGGCTCAAAATGGGATCCTTGCGCCAGTCCTTGAGCTTTGCAGTATGTGCCCTTAACCTAGTTCTCCACTGCCTGGCTCCCCAGAAATACAGATTTTTAAAAATATTTATTCCCTTTTGTTGCCCTCCTTTTTTTTTATTGTTGTAGTTATTATTATTGTTGTTCTTGATGTCCTTGTTGTTGGATAGGGCAGAGAGAAATGGAGAGAGGAGGGGAAGACAGAGAGGGGACAGAAAGATAGACACCTGCAGACCTGCTTCACCGTCTATGAAATGACTCCTGTGCAGGTGGGGAGCCGAGGGCTCGAACTGGGATCCTTAATGCCAGTCCTTGCACTTTGCACCACATGCGCTTAACCCACTGTGCTACTGCCCGACTTCCTAGAAATACAGATTTTAAAGAGAATGGGAAAGGTTCCTTGTAGTCTTAGAGTTTAAAATGGCAGTTTTAATTATTATTATAACCAAGTTAGTTGGGAGCTTTTCTTTGAAAACTTAATGGTGCAAATTTACCATAATATACTTGACTTTACCATGCTTTATGCCATTTAAGGATATTTACTAATAATATCTTAGATACTGAGAAGACCAGATGATATTGACCTATCTGGCCTAAGGATGTAGGTTACCTAGGTATTTTAGAAAAAAAATTTAGAACTGCTTAAAACAATATAAGCAGTGTTCAATCAACTTAGAAATTTGAAACATTAAATATTTAGGCTAAAAAAATATATTAAAAATCTTAGCAGTTACGGAACTTGAAATATTAAATCTATTTTCCCCCTGACATATTGAATTAATAGTGATTTATAAGATTATAAATGATAAGTGGTTTATAAGAATATGTTAATAGGATGGTTTCACAATGCTCCTGCCACCAAAGGTCTGTGTCCTCACCCCTCATCCCTAGGATAATCACCATAGCTCTTATAGTCTTATATATGGGTTGATTTTTTTTTCACATTGTCAGATATTTCTCCTGCCACTGTAATGTGTCTTTGCCAGCAGTTCAGTACCCTAACTCCCCAGAGGTCATGAACTGAAAGCTCAGAGGACCCCCTCTCTGACAGAGAGCATTGTGTGTTGCTGTGATTGCCTGTGTTGAGGCAAAAAGGTGCCACCTGCTGTTGGTGCTCTCAATTTCTATGTGTTTGGTTTCAATCCCGCACCCCTTCTTATTCCAACCATTCTTGAGAGCACCCACCTAAAGCTTCAGTGCCTCTGCGGATGTCTCATCTGTAGTTTGTTAAGTTCAATAGTTGTCGATCTTTTTTTTTTGTGTGTGTGTGTGGGGGGGGAGTGTTTCTGTTGTCCACTGTTACTTCATAGCCATCCCTCTCTTTGTCTAATTTTTGTAGTACTTAAAGAAAAAGTATGTTAGGGAGTCGGGTGGTAGTGCAGCAGGTTAAGCGCATGTGATGCAAAGCGCAAGGACCCGTGTAAGGATTCCGGTTCGAGCCCCAGCTCCCCACCTACAAGAGAGTTTTTTTCACAGGTGTGTGGGACTATGTGACAGCTTAGTAGAGCATAGGGGAGCTCTCCCATCCTTGGATGGAGGTCTGGATAGACACCCCACTTGTAAGTCTCTCACGTCATAGAGGTGAGCCAAGAGGGAAAAAGTCTCCCAGACTAAGCTTGCCTCGTTAGTCTCTCAAGCCCACAGAAACCCCAATACTTCCCTCCATTAACTGCAGGCCACATGGCCGCCTACTTTAAGATTCACTTACTCAAAGTTCACAGAGGAAAACACACCTTATCACACACTCCTAGCAGTGCCCTTTGATGTCCTTAATTTGCTCATCTTCTCTCTATCTTGCCTTAACTGATTCAACCCCTCTCCTCCCCTCAAACGCCTTTGGGTAATTAAATGCCTGCATCAGGAGACTAGTTATCTTGACCTTTATATATCTGCATCAGTTCTTGTCATACCATCCCCCTACTATAGGGGTAAGCTGACCTTTAATAAACCTATAATTTCTGACATATTTGAATAATGTTCTTTGTTTGGTTTTCTATATAACTCATGTCCACCTGCTAATAAACGAGACCTGAGATCTGAGATCTGAGACCTGAGATCTGAGATCTGAACACGCTGCAGGTCTCCCCGGTGTCTTTACTTTGTGTTGTCCCTTGTGTGAGCGAGAAAGAACCGGTCCGTTACCTTTCTCCTGGAGATCACCCCTCCAGAGACCCTGACACAGGCAGTGAAGCAGGTCTGCAGGTGTGTATCTCTCTCCCACTCTCTGTCTTCCCATCCTCTCTCCATTTCTCTCTGTCCTATCCAACAACAATGACATCAATAGCAACAACAATAATAACTACAACAATAAAAAAAAGTATGTTCACACCTGTGGACATCTAATCTTTGACAAAGGTGCCCAGACTATTAAATGGGGAAAAGAGAGTCCCTTCAACAAATGGTGTTGGAAAAATTGGGTTGAAACATGCAGAAGAATGAAACTGTACCACTACATTTCAGCAAACACAAAAGTAAATTCCAAATGGATCAAGGAATTGGATGTTAGACCAGAAATTATCAAATATTGGCAGACTCTTTTTTCTGTCTAAATTTTAAAGACATCTTCAATGATACTAATCCAGTTACAAAGAAGACTAAATAAAAAATAAACCAATGGGACTACATCAAATTAAAAAGCTTCTGCACAGAAAACAAACAAACAAACAACAACAAAAACAACAACTCACAACCCAAAGAGACCTCCCACAGAATGGGAGATCTTTACATAACCCAAATATATAAAGAGCTCACCAAACTCAGCAACAAGAAAACAAATGACCCCATCCAAAAATGGTGTTCATGAACAGAATATTCTCCGTAGAAGAGATCCAAAAGGCCAACAAACATATGAAAAGATGCTTCAAGTCACTGATTGTCAGAGAAATGCAAATAAAGACAACAATAAAGAGATAGCACTTCACTCCTGTGAGAATTGTATACATTAGAAAAGGTAATAGCAACAAATGCTGGAGAGGTTGTGGGGACAAATGAACCCTCCTCCACTGCTTGTGGGAATGGAAATTAGTCCAACCCCTGTGGACAGCAGTCTGGAGAACTCTCAGAAGGCTAGAAGTGAATCTACCCTATGACCCTATAGATCCTCTCTTGGGGATATATCCTAAAGAACCAAACATACCTATCCAAAAAGATTTGTGTATACCTATCTTCATAGCAGCATGGTTTGTCATGGCTAAAACCTGGAAGCAACCCAGGTGTCTAGCAACAGATGAGTGGCTGAGCAAATTGTGGTATATATATACACAATGTAATACTACTCAGTTGTTAAAAATGGTGATCTCACCTTCTTCACCCCATCTTGGGTGGCACTTGAAGAAATCATGTTATGTGAGATAAGTCAGAAAGAGAAGGATGAATATGGGATGATCTTACTCACAGGCAGAAGTTGAAAACAAGATCAGAAGGGAAAACACTAAGTAGAACTTGGACTAGGTTTGGTGTATTGCACCAAAGTAAAAGACTCTGGAAAGGGAGGGAGGGTCAGGTCTTGGAACATGATGGCAGAGGAGGACTTAGAGGGGGTTGAATTGTTATGTGGAAAACTGGGAAATGTTATACATGTAGTGTATTTTACTGTTGACTGTAAACCATTAACTCCCCAATAAAGAAATTTAAAGAATTAAAAAAAATATTTATGTTAACCACTAATTCTATGTTCAGTGCAAACTATTATTCAGGAACTAAAGGGAAATATGGACATTCTCATACTAAGAAAAATGAAAACAATTTGTCCTCAGTAGACTTACCACTAAAAATGTCTAAAGGAGTTCTTTTTTTTCTTTTAAGATTTTATTTATTTTTATTTTCCCCTTTTGTTGCCCTTGTTGTTTATTATCATTGTTATTATTGTTATTATTGCTGTCGTTGTTGGATAGGACAGAGAGAAATCGAGAGAGGAGGAGGGGAAGACAGAGAGGGAAGAGAAAGACACCTGCAGACCTGCTTCACCGCCTTTGAAGCGAACCCCCTGCAGGTAGGGAGCTAGGGGCTCAAACCAGGATCCTTAGGCCTGTCCTTGCGCTTCATGCCATGTGTGCTTAACCCGCTGCACCACCGCCCAGCTCCCTAAAGGAGTTTATTTATTTATTTATTTATTCCCTTTTGTTGCCTTTGTTGCTTTATTATTGTAGTTATTATTGTTGTTATTGTTGTTGGATAGGACAGAGAGAAATCAAGAGAGGAGGGGAAGACAGAGGGGAAGAAAAAGATAGACACCTGCAGACCTGCTTCACCACTTGTGAAGCGACTCCCCTGCAGGTGGGGAGCTGGGGGCTCGAACCGGGATCCTTACACCAATCCTTTCACCTTAAAGGAGTTCTTAAAGTAGAAAGGAAATGAAATAATTTTGAAGTATCAGGAAGGAAGAAAGAACAATGGAAAAAGGAAAAATATAGGCACATATAGTGGACTTTCTGTTCTTGAGCTTTCTAGATTGTATTTGACAATTGAAGCAAAAACTGTAACATTGATGCGGAAGACATAGTTTGGATAATGTTATAAATAAGGGTGGATAAAAGAACTTAAAAGGAGTTAAGTTTTTTTTATTGATTTACAAAATTATGACAGGGGTATAATTCCACACTATTCTACACCATCAGAGTTCTGTCGCTCCCTTTCTTCTATTGGAAACTGCAGTAGCTCTTCAAATGTCACAGATATGGTTGACTATTATTTTTATAACTATATTTATATATATTTGCCCATTTAAAATTTTTTACATTCCACTTGAACTGGTAACATTTTATCACCAATAAACTAGGGTAGGTTATGAATGCATAATGTAATACCTAGAGTAACCACTAAAGATTTATTTATGTAACAATTTTTTAAAATTTTCCCTTTTTGTTGCCCTTTTTTATTGTTGTAGTTATTGTTGTTATTGATGTCGTCTTTGTTAGATAGGACAGAGAGAAATGGAGAGAGGAGGGGAAGACAGAGAGGGGGAGAGAAAGATAGACACCTGAAGACCTGCTTCACCGCTTGTGAAGTGACTCCCCTGCAGGTGGGGAGCCGGGGGCTTAAATTGGGATCCTTATGCCTATACTTGCGCTTTGTGCCAAGTGTGCTTGACTCGATGCGCTACCTCCCGACTCCCTTATGTAACAACTTTTATGGACCTCAAGGCTATTATGCTGAGTGAAAAAAAGTCAGTCTTAAAAGGTCACATAATCTATGATTCCATGTATAACATTTTCAAAATGACACACAATTCAGTGGAGAACAACTTAGTAGCTGCCAATGGTTAGGATAGGGTGGGTGTGACTTCAAAGATGTAGCACTGGACAATCTTTGTGGTGATGGAATGGTTCTGTCTGTTTATTGCAGTGGTGGTTACACACATCCACATGTATGATACAATGTATAGAACTAGATGCATATATTGAATGACTATGTCCTGGCTTTAATATGGTATTATATTTTTATAAGAAGTATCCATTGGAAATAACTGGATACGTAGGGGTCATGAGATAGACTTCTTTTTAGTATCTCTGCAGTTTCCTATAAATATTGCAAAATAAAGAGTTTTCAAAAGAAAAAAAGTACTCTCAGAGTTATTTGGTGAAAATATTTTGTCTTAGTTTACATTATAGAAGAGTTTTTCAGGTGGGGAGATTGCATAATGACTATGCCAAGAAACCCATGCCTGAGGCTCTAAAATCCGAGGTTCTTGAATTGATTTCACAATGAGTTTTCTGAACTCTGTCATTTTTTCTAGATCTGTTTCTGTCTATACATTTGAGGTTTCTGTCACTGCTGCCTGTGTTTCCTCATTTAGTGTGGATTTTGTTGTTGTGCCAGTAGGAGGTGCTGTGGCTAAGGAGTTTGATTTCCTTGTTTATATATCTTCGTGTGAGGGGGGAGATTTTTATCCTGAGTCTGTGACCTTGATGTCAATATAGGGTCTCCCTGCTGCTGTTCCAGCCTCTGTGGGACAACAGCAATGGAGATTCAAGAAGTCACAGTTGTAAATTGAGTTTTTAGGTTTTTTTTTCTTCCCCTCCCTCCCTTTTTAACAGTCTTTTTGTTGCTAAAACTCGAACTTGGAAGTGGTGTGTCTCAGCTACCAATCTACTTTGGTGCCTGCCATCTCTGAGCCTTTATTTTTTTAGTCCTGGGAATTGCTCGCTCACTCCTTTTCAGTCCTCAAGCCACACGTGTCTGTACTTCCTGTGAATTAGGTAATTTCATCTCTCTCTCTCTCTCTCTCTCTCCCCCATCATTTCTTTAACTTGGAGTGGGAAGTGATGCACCTTAGCTGCCAGTCTGGCACCAGCTGTCCTTGAATATAGCCTTTTAGTCCCCAGAATCGCTCCCTCACCCCCTTTCTGTCCACAAGCTGCATGAATCTGTACTCACCTATGTCTTGTCTGAAGAGATCTTGGTTGTATTTTGTTGAGTTGTCAGGTAATTTTTATTGTTTTTCCTACTTGATCAGGGAGAGCAAAACTGCTGCAGCTGCTACTCCCATAGCCATGCCTCTGGAAGTCTCTAAAGTACCAGGTTCAATCCCCTGAAACACCATAAACCAGAGCTGAGTAGTGCTCTGGTAAATAAAAAAGTATAGAAGTATCTTTTCAAAATGGATTATTATTTTTAGTTTTCACATTATTATGAAATTTGATTGTCTCCATCTTACTGCTCTATAAGCAGGACTGCTCTGTGAGGTTACTTTTCAGTAGAAACGCTAACACACGAGGGCCAGGCGGTAGCGCAGCGGGTCAAGTGCACATGGTGTGAAGTGCAAGGACTAGCACAAGGATCCGGGTTTGAGCCCCCAGCTCTCCACCTGCAGGTGGGTCACTTCACAAGCAGTGAAGCAGGTATGTAGGTGTCTATCTTTCTCTCCTCCTCTTGCCTTCCCCTCCTCTCTTGATTTCTCTCTGTCCTACCCAGCAACAGTGACAGCAATAACAACACTAATAATAACAACAACAACCATGATATACAGCAAGGGCAACAAAAAGGGAAACAAAATAACCTCCAGGAACAGTGGATTCATAGTGTAGGCACTGAGCCCCAGTGATAACCCTGGAGGCAAAATAAAGAAATGCTAACACTCACTCACTCACTCACTCACTCACTCACTCACTCACTCACTCACTCACTCACACACACTACATTCAAATCCCTCTTTATGCCTGCCTTATCCAATTTCATGAATTGACTTCCTTGGTTTATGGGTGAATCAAATAGAATTTTCACAGCACAAAGTTAAATATCATATAGGAATCTCTTTTTTGTAACCGTGACTAACTGAACTTGGATTAACTGCAAGTTTTCTCTTTGTGACTATGATGTTTCCCCCTAATTAATCAAAATTTCCGGAAACTATCTGAACAACTAACTAGCCTAGATCTCTCTGCAGAGGTAGGAATAGAAATTACTCTGGAAACCTTGATTGTGTTACTGATTTGCATAGAGTTAATGATTTGTATGTTAATGGAATGGGGAGTCCAAAGGATTTCATGTCAGTATTACCTGTTTCCCATTGCTCCTGTTCTGGAGTCATTGCAGGGTTAGTTTCACCCTTTCTGATTGTGGGGTGACATGTTTTTACTTATTTCCTTTTTAGGTGCACTTTATTTCATCTCCAGACTTTAATACTAAATACCATTAATTTGGAATAAAACTTTTTTTTTTTAACTGCCACCAGGGTTATCATTGGAGCTTGGTACAGGCATTATAAATCCACTGCTCATGGCAGCCATTTTTTCTTTTTCCTTTCCTCTTTCTTTCTTTCTTTCTTTCTTTCTTTCTTTCTTTCTTTCTCTCTCCCTTCCTTCCTTCCTTCCTTCCTTCCTTCCTTCCTTCCGTTCTTTCTCTCTTTCTTAATTTATTGGAGGATTAATGGTTTATAGACGACAGTAAAATACAATAGTTTGTACATACCTAACATTTCCTAGTTTTCTACATAACAATTCAACCCCTATTTGGTTCTGCTTTGTTCTTTCTGCTTTTTTTTCTTTTCTCTTTCCTTTCTTTCTTCCTTCCTTCCTTCCTTTCCTTCTGTTTTACTTAATAGGACAGAGAAAAATTGAGAAAGGAGGGGGAGATAGAGAGAAATATAGGCACCACAGACCTGCTTCACCACTCATGAATGTTCCCCATATACAGATGGAAAGTGGGGCCTCTAACCTTGGTCTTTGCGCATGGTAATGTGTGCTCAACCAAGTGTGTCACTTCTTGGTCCCATGGAATATGACTTTCAATTTTTATTCTTTACCAGAACACTGCTCAACTCTGGCTTATGATAGTGCTGGGGATTGAACCTGGGCCTTTGGATCCTCAGGCATGAAAGTCATTTTGCATTACTAATACCCTGGTCCTGGAATCTGACTCCTAGTTCTCTGTTTTTACATATACTATCTCATTACTCCAAATATCAATCCTTTATTTTAAGTAATGATTTTGTTTTTTAGTATTCTTCATGGTGGTGTTGGTTTAAATGTCAAAGTAAATATTAAAATTTTGATGAATAAGTAGCACAATTTGTAATAGCCAAAACCTGGAAGCAACCCAGGTGCCCAACAACAGCTGAGCAAGTTGTGGTATATATATATACACAATATAATACTACTCAGGTATTAAAAATGGTGAATTCACCTTCTTCACCCCATCTTGGGTGGCACTTGAAGAAATCATGTTATGTGAGATAAGTCAGAAAGAGAAGGATGAACATGGGATGATCTCACTCACAGGCAGAAGTTGAAAACAAGATCAGAAGGGAAAACACTAAGCAGAACTTGGACTAGGTTTGGTGTATTGCACCAAAGTAAAAGACTCTGGGTGTGTGTGTGGGTGGGGTGGGGGGGAGAGTTCAGGTCCTGGAACATGATGGCAGAGGACCTAGTGGGGGTTGCATTGTTACGTGGAAAACTGGGAAATGTTATGCATGTACAAACTATTGTATTTACTGTCAACTGTAAAACATTAACCCCCCAATAAAGAAATAAAAATTTTTTGATGAATGCTTTCAAATGCATTTTGTATGATACACAAGATGCCTATATTAGTTTGATACAGTGGGATCATTAAATATGCTTTAAGAGACATAGTATCATTTCAATGTATACAATAAAGGACATTCAGAAACCACAATCAAGAAGCTTGTCTGTTGGAAAAAATCATACAATAGAATAAACCTGACATACAGTTTTCCCCCTATTTAGTTTATTCCCTAATGAGCATCTTCCAAAAAGTTTAAATTTCAAGTATTACTACAGATGTAAGACTAAAGGTAAGATGAAACGTCCATATCTCAAGGCCTTTGTAGTAGTTAAATGATAATGAAATCACTATAGTTTTTCATGGTAAAGCAACACACTTGGAAAAGTATTATTGTTATTATTATCATTATGTCAGTGTTGAGAGGGGCTCAATTAATCAATCAAGGATGTAACCATCTGATAGAAAGATGGGATTAGTAATAAGAGGTTTATTATTGGGTGGTAGATGTGGCAGACAGCCCAGACAACAAGCTTGGAATAGTGAACCACACATCCCACTGGCAACATTTGTGGCACCGGAAGTGGCATCCATATGCACAGATTTACTCAGAGGAGTAGGAAGAGGGAGAAAAATTAGATCACATGTGTGAATGGGATTATAAAGCAGTAGACTCTGAAATCATGAGCCAGTTTTTAAAATGCATTGGTAATTTAAAATCTCTTTTTGTCTCCTTACAAATGCTAATAAGAACATAGAGTACTTGTATTATAATACAGTAGTAATAATATAAGCATAGGTACATTTTTATTCACTAAATTAGCTTTTACATATTTTGGCAGGCAGTCTCCAAAATGGCACCCAGTGGCCTTCGGGTGCATTTACCTTCTTTTGAGTGTCTTGGACTTATTGACTTGCTTATCATGTAGAATATGGCAGGAGTGAGGTGCTGTCACTTATGATGTTAGGTTAAAAAGACACTGATTTTTATGTCGGGCTAGCGTCGCGAGGGAGAGAGATGACCCAGGAACTAATCTCGTGGAGGCAAAGCAATTAAAATATTTATTCATCCGGGAGTGGGGCGGTAGCACAGTGGGTTAAGTGCAGGTGGTGCAAGGTGCAAGGACCCGCATATGGATCCTGGTTTGAGCCCCCGGCTCCCCACCTGCAGGGAAGTCGCTTCACAGGTGGTGAAGCAGGTCTGCAGGTGTCTATCTTTCTCTACCCCTCTCTGTCTTCCCCTCCTCTCTCCATTTCTTTCTGCCTATCCAACAACAACGACATCAATAATCACTACAACAATAAAACAACAAGGACAACAAAAGGGAATAAATAAATAAATAAATATTAAAAAAATATTTATTCATCCAAGCAACCTAGAGTTGGGCGGTAGCACACCTGATTAAGTCACTTTGCACAAACCACAATGGCCAGCATCAGCCTCTCGGTCTGCACACCTGCCCTCCTCCAGGTCGGACATGGAAGAGACAGACCAAAATGGAAGTGGCTTGACAATACCATACATGGTTAGGAAAGGGGCGGAGAAAAGCAAAAAGGGCCAGGAGTGGTATGGATCTACCCAGTAATTGTTGCTAGGGGTTCAACTGGTAGGATTAGCAATACACTGTGGAGAATTAGGAAGGAGACCTTTAGTCATTTGTAAGATAAAGCAAAAGATTGATATGTAGATAATAAAAGGAATGCAGGGTGGAGCATGCTTAATGTTTTAAGGAATGCCAGCTACCTGAGGTAGGAAGATGCAAGATGTTTTGTGAGGTAGGGAAGACTTATATGACCTTTTGAAGTTCCTGTGTCCCCCTTTTGCTCAACCCCTCTGTAGAGAGAGAGAGAGAGAGAGAGAGACACTTATCAGGATGGACTCACCTCTCAGGTCAAGCCCTGCCAGGCTCCACCACATCCCCACAACCTCCCTACAATATTAGGGTGTTCTCTCTTGAACTACTTGTTCTGGGGAATGTATCTGTTGGGCTATTATAACAAAATACCATGGATGGGGGAACTTAAACAACAGAATTTTATTTTCTCACACTTCTGGAAGCAAGAAGACCCAGCTCAATGTACTGGGTAATTCTTTTCCTGGTGAGAGTGCTCTTCCTGTCTTGTGGGTGGCCACTATCATTGTGTGCTCACAGGATCTTTTTGGTTGTATGTAGGGATGGGGAAGAGGGTGAGCTCTCTGGTATTTGTGTTACAGTTCTTCTTGTAGCGTTTGCCCTTCTTCCGTAGCCAGTCAACAGCATCAGGTTGAGCCTGATGTAAAGTTTCGAGACCTCCTTTGAATCTGGAGAGGTGGCAGTCGTTGATTATGTGGGTCATAGTCTGTCTGTAGCCGCAGGGGCAGTTCGGGTTGTCTCTGGCTCCCCAGCGATGGAACATAGTGGCGCACTGGCCATGGCCTGTTCGATAGCGATTGAGGAGGGCCCAATCATAACGTGCTAGGTCAAAGCCGGGTTGACGCTTGCAGGGGTCTGTGATGAGGAGTGATACTAGTTCTATCAGATTAGGGCCCCATTTTTATAAATTCATTTCACTGTACTTCTTAGAAGCACCATCTCCCAATACAGTCACTCTGGCTTTAACTTAGAATTTTTGAAAATACATAGACATTTGGTAGGTACTGTGCAGAGAGCTAACTGCCATATAATGAGATAGCCGTGTGGACACATTAGTGTGTTTGGAAGGGGATCGTCTCTGACCTGCCAATAGACACATGAGTTATCTTTGATATGTCTTCTGTAGTCAAACCCAGAGATAACTACATCCTTGGCCCATCCTTTGATTGCAGCTTCAAAGAGACTGAATCAACCCCACCTGGCTAAGCTGTTCCGGATTCTTGATCCATAGAAACTGGGATAATAACTGTCTATTGTCTTCAGTTGCTAAGTTTGGAATAAGTTCAGATACAGCAATAAATAACTAGAACATACAATATTATGTAATATTTGACACTTCAATTCCTAAATTATTGATAGACGTTCAGAAGTAGTTCAGAAGTAGGATTTTCTGAAAGTCTGATTATCAGCAAGGAGAGAAAGAATAGGGTACATGAAAAGGAACTAACTACTCTCTTCATTTGCAGTTTCTTCCTAGAAGTGATTTATATATTTTGTGAATATTCTAATGAGTATAATGATTTTTATCTGACTTAGGGAATCATGGGTTTTATGGAAACTACCGATATGACCCTTGATTCTGAAAATGCATCCTGAATTAGAATGTATGGAATTCTGTGCCTATAGGATTTCACAGATACAGTCATCATCAAGGATGATTTTTACAAGTGATCACCAACCACGTAGTCTGCAGGGGGAGAGGTTTGATAGCCAGAGAGGGAAGTAGAGGTTGGCAAATGAATAATTTACAATTACTATGCTGGCCAGCAGTCCTCAAATTTCCTGAATACTCCGCATAAGGATCCATTTGCCTCAAGCCTCTTAGGGCTGTGAACTACCCGGCTCTCTTTTCATTGGCATGCTGGAGTAGTTACATTCGTAGCCAATTAGCAGGGTGGCAACAACTTCGCCAAGAAGCCCTAGTCTCTATAGACCCGGTATAGAGAGTGAATAGACCCGGTATAGAGAGTGAAATTAGCTGAGACAAATACCTGTTAATCCCCTGTTCTTGGCCGGCGTGGAGTGCCTACTGTGCAGTTCTAATAGTTCTGGGAAATCCCAATTCCCAGTGTCAAGAGTTGAACAGACTAAGTCTGTTAAATGGAGAAATTTACAGTGCATTAGCTTTGATCAAGAAATTCTAGGTGCAAGTCTCCTAAACAAATGAAGACTGCTTGGGAATACAGGTCACCCTTTCTGGGAAACTGTTTTTTTGAGCAAGTTTTTATCTTTCTTTTCTTTCCCATGCCAGAGTCAGGGGCAGAAAGTGGCAGTTTGAGTGACGAGACCTGGAGGCAGTGAAAAAATTCTTATTAGAAGAGAGAACTGAGTAACTATACCAGAGTTTTGGCTGCAGGAACTTGGACATGCTTTATTTATTTATTTATTTATTTATTTATTTATTTATTAATGTAAAATTTGTGACAAAATTTGCAGGAGCCTTACAGCTTCCAGTGAAGTCTCCTTTATACTTATATTTGTAAGCTCTGCCCTCTGCTGGCTGGATGAAGTCATGTCTGTGTTCACCACCCCACCTTCCATGTCACCCCCTTCTTGGGAAAAATGTTTTGTATTTTCCCATCTAAATTATGTTTTCAGTTTTATTCTATCAGCCTGATGCTGTCTATGTAAAGAATGAGGCAAGCAGAATTGGATCTGTGGCGTGTACAGTGCTGGCTGTCATTCAAAGCTCTCTCTGCATAGCAGTTCTCAGAGAAGGCAAAGGATTCAGAATTCTTGGGGACACATAAATGTTCAGATTCTAATTCCTTGGCTAAGTTTACAGGAAATAAGGTATTTTTTGCATCATTTTTTGTTCCATAGTGGAAGATCTTTCTTTGTAAGATCTTTCCTTTGTATCAGGAAGTGCTTTAAATTCAGAGATGCTTTCAGTCTTTGGTTGTGTGGAATATGCAGGAGTTCACTCAAGTACTGATTCTCCTTGAGCCTGGGAAAAAAAGATGATTTACATTTTGCTATGTCAGTTAAAGGAAACTAAAAGAAGTTGTGCAACCAACAATTTGTTAAGAGCCTCTCAAGCATAAAATCACTATCCAATTATTTTTTTTTCCAAAAAAGGAAGAAAGAAGTATCCATTCCAGGGAAGTCAGAGGAGAGACTACAGCTGAATCCCTTGGGAGGAGTTAAGCCTGCCATAAGGAGTAAATGTGGTAGATGGTGCTGTAGAATTTCATTTCTGGGAGGATACATTTCATTATATAGTCCAGAATATTTGTAAAAATGAGTCCACATCACTCTAATTCTTCTAGATGTTGACACACATCATTTTATTCTTTCCCCTCATCTCCTGCACAGAGGTTGGCATTGTTGGTATAATTGGTAGGACTATGACCAGTGGCAACCCAGGTATTTTTATAAACTGGGATTAAGTCACAATCAGCAGAAATACATAGCTGAGCTGTTTGGATAACCCTCTCCCTCCTCCTGTTGATGAAATAATTCCCCAATAACTGGTCACTGTATGCTTGTTCCATTTATCCCAATTCATAAAAATCAAATCTATAGCAAAGAAGTTTCTATTGATATTAGGCCTTGGAAAACTCGCTTTCAGACTGAGCTCATGTGTAGGGCATATTAAGCCCTTACAACAATGGATTCCAGCTACTCATGTTTACCAAGAGCTAGGGATCAGGACCTCTGCTGTTTTTCTACAATAGTATATTATGGCAATTGCATGGGGACACTCCACAGACATGTTTAATCTACAATTCATATGCAGTGTAACATTGTTGAAACCTTTTAGCTGTGATAAGCACTGAATAATAAAAATCAAGCATTTCTCTTGCTGTTTCAGTCCTTAAAGATTGTATTTTATTAACTTTCCTTATATGTGTAATATATCCACATTAATAAGTTATTTGATAATCCAACCCTTATAATTTGAGAGCTTTCCTTTATATACCAGAGTATTTATCAGTAACTCACCAGAGTAATGGTTCAAACATGGGCTTTGAAGTCAAAGAAACCCATCTTTGGCCTTAATACATGTGTGATCTTAGCTCACTTCATATCTCTGAATCTTTTCTTTAATTCTAAATTCCAGGTAATTTTAGTGGCAACTCATGGATTAGTAAGGATTTGGTTTAATTATGCATAAAAAGTTCTTGGCCCATATAACTTGTAAAAAAGTTAGTTGTGTGATTGAGCCATCAAATAGACAAGCATCTTGGCGTGAAATCAGGAAAACTCAGCGTATTTTTGGGTCTCCTATAGTTTACATTTTGCTTTGTGTGAAACATTGTTCTCCAGCTGCTGTTTAAACATTCTTTTTTAAAAATTCTTTTAATATTTATTTATTTATTCCCTTTTGTTACCCTTGTTTTATTATTGTAGTTATTATCGTTGATGTTATTGATGTTGTTGTTGGATAGGACAGAGAGAAATGGAAAGAGGAGGGGAAGACAGAGTGGGGGAGAGAAAGAGAGACACCTGCATACCTGCTTCACTGCTTGTGAAGTGACTCCCCTGCAGGTGGGGAGCTGGGGGCTCGAACTGGGATCCTTAAGCTGGTCCTTGCGCTTTGCACCACCTGCGCCTAACCCGCTGCGCTACCGCCTGACTCCCAAAATTTCTTTCTATATTCTCTCCTCACTTAAAATGTTTTTTTTCTGTTGCTGAATTTGGTGAAATGTTTTGTATATTTTGGTTATTAACCGTTTGTCTAATGTATGGCATATTTTTTTTCTCCTTTCTGTAAGGAGTCTTTTTGGGTGGTGGTGGTTTCTTTCGCCACACAGAATGTAAGAAACAAGAACAGGAAGGGGAAACACAAAGTAAAACTTGGACTGGTTGGGCCTATTGCACCAAAGCAAAGAACTCTGGAGGAGGAGGACAGGGAGAAGGGTGGGGAGGGGGCTTTCAGGTCCTGCTGGTACATGATGATGGAAAAGGATCTATGTGGGGGTGAGAGTGCTTTTCAGACACCTGTAATAGTAAGATGAGAAATTGCACCCATGTGCCAACAGCTGTACTGTAAATCATTAACCTCTCAATTAAAAAACTCAGTCAAGTCTATAGATTCCTGATTGCTCACTGTAAGAAGGGAAGACCTAAGGTGATTTTAATTTGCAAACCTAATCTCAGTTCACTTAAACTGGTCCAGTCCCAGAGAGTCCAAGCCTGATTTAAAGGAAACTTTCTCTTTCTTCCCTGCTTTCCTTCCTCAGTTTGCTTGTATAGGGATTTGCATCCCTTTGGAATCTTAGTGTGAGGAAGACAGGAAGGGAAAACAGCAGGGACATGGGTTTGTGACCTCTGATCAAGTGTTTGAAGATGATTCTGCTGGAGCATTTTTGTGGGTTTTACAGAGACTCCTTGCTGATTCTCCCTTAGTTTGGGCAGGGCTTCCCCTTCAGCAAACTGCCCGCATTCTCTTCCACTCTGCCCTCCTGATACACCCCACAGCCTCTTAGTCCCGGGGACCTGGCACCCCAGCAAGCTGTCCTTTTGGCAGCATTCAAATATGCTTCCCAGGAGTGATACACATTTAACCTGTCACTGGAGGGTGGTTTATAGCCACTTTCTAGACAGAGCCCTGTAATCTGTCATCCACCTACATCTATTCATTAAAGTGTGAGCCACCTGTGGCAACTCACTCCATGGCATTTTTTGCTGAGCCCTTCTCACTTAGATTAGAGGTAGGTAGTGCCCCTAAGCCATCCCATCCTGTTGGAGAGCACAGTGGTGAAACTCAGCATTCAGCCTTTTCCAATAGATCAAAATATATCCTCTATACTCATTCTCATAATGTCCAACACTTTCTTTTTATGTCTTTGATACAGATGAAATATCTAGTTGAGAATACTCATTCTATTATTATGAAATGCCATCATGATAGTTATTCTTTTGAATTTTTTATTAGCTATTTAATAATGCTTAACATGACTGTAAGATAACAGGGGTATAATTCCATACAGTTGCCTCCACCAGAGATCCATATTCCATCCCCTCTATTGGAAAATTCCCTATTCTTTATGCCTTCTGAAGTGTGGACAGAATTCTTTTTGGGGTGCAAAAGGTGGAAGGTCTTGCTTCTATAATTGTTTCTCTCCTGGGCATGGATGTTGGAAGGTCAATCTATAGCCCCAGCCTGTTTCTTCCTTCCTTCCTTCCTTCCTTCCTTCCTTCCTTCCTTCCTTCCTTCCTTCCTTCCTTCTTTCCTTTTTCCCTTCCTTCCTTCCTTCCTTCCTTCCTTCCTTCCTTCCTTCCTTCCTTCCTTCCTTCCTTCCTTCCTTCTATGATTGACAAAACTGTAGGATAAGAGGGGTACAGTTCCACACAATTCCCACCACCAGAGTTCCACATCCCACACCCTCCATTGGAAGCTTTTCTATTCTTTAACCCTCTGGGAATATGAACCCAGGATCATTATGGGATGCAGAAAATGGAAGGTCTGGCTTCTGTAATTGCTTCCACACTGGACATGGGCATTGACAGGTCGATCCATACTCCCAGCCTGTTTCTATCTTTCCCTAGTTGGGCAGGAGTCAAGGGTATATTGGTGAGGTTGTCTGCCCAGGGAAGTTACCTTGACATCATGGTAGCATCTGCAACTTTGGTGTCTGAGAAGCATTAAGATATAAAGCAGAAAAAAATTGTTTAATAATAATAATCAGGAACCTAAAGGTAAAAACATAGCAGATAAGATTTGGGGTCTCCATTTTGGAAAAAGCTAGGAAGTCTGTTTTATGTATATTCCAAGGGGTCCATGACTTTGCTAATTTTTGCCTAAGCCCAACAGCTAATATGCAGGTGGGCTAAAGGTATTGTCATCTCAGCTTGTTTCTATCTTCCCCTAGTGGGGTATCACTCTGTGGAGAGCTGAGACTTCAGGGTGCATTGGTTAGGTTGTTTACCCAGGGAAGTCAAAATGACAAAATGTCTGCAACTTGATGGGTGAAAGGCAGTAAGATAGAAAGTAGGACAAATTGGTAGGAATAGAGCAGATGCAATTAGGGCTATTTATATGAGAAGAAGCTAGGAAGTCTATTTTAGGTGTGTTTCAAGGGGCCCATGACTTTAGTCATTTTTGCCTGAGTCCCTGAGGAATTATGAGGAACAGTAAGCACATTTCTTTGAGGGAAATGTCAATCACAGTATGAGTTTCATTCATTTCTGGGAAAATATGGACTAGCTGCCATTCAGCAGCCATACAGTAAATATTTGCTGGCTCTGTGAATGAATTTTAGTCTAACAAGGAGTGTAGCTAGGCTGTTCATAGAAATGTGTGGCACCACATAATTGTAACTTAGCTGTAAACTGAAAGGGCTATTTTTAAAACCAGTCTCCTCTTCAGCAATGTGGGATTTATGTGCTTCCTTAGCTGGTCAACACATATTGGTGCCTAGGAATTGGGGTAGTGATCTGAGTGGGCGGATGACAGGGGAGCACAGTATAAAGAGCTCGTTGAAATGACCACTTTCTTGGCTCACATTTAGTTTTGTCCCTTTGCAGTCACATTCTGCCAGCACTATCACTGTGAAATTTAGTCTCACTAAAAGTGGCTTTGTGTGTGGGCAGTGGAACAGATAAATAGAAGATATTCTTGGATACCATTTCAATCATGTAAATGAATGCTTGCTCACGTACCTGGAATTTAAAGGTGATGCTTTACTCCTTCCTGTTGAGTTTCATGGGAGTTCAGGTTTGCATGAGTGAGTGCAATGAGTGAGTGGCTGGTTTGGATTCATGTGGTACAGCTCCAAGTGGGAACCTGAGGTCACTGTCACTGGGCATTGGAACCAGAATGATCAAGAGCAGGTTTGGGGAACCTTTTTTTTTTTCTTCCAAGGATAATTTGAATATTTCTTTTTAAAAAAATATTTATTTATTTATTCCCTTTTGTTGCCCTTGTTTTATTGTTGTAGTTATTATTATTGTTGTTATTATTGATGTCATCATTGTTGGACAGAGAGAAATGAAGAGAGGATGGGAAGACAGAGGGGGGAGAGAAAGACAGACCTGCAGACCTGCTTCACTGCTTGTGAAGTGACTCCCCTGCAGGTGGGGAGCTGGGGTCCGAACCAGGATCCTTGAGCTTTGTGCCACTTGTGCCACTTTGTGCCACGTTACCACCCTACTCCCTATTTGGATATTTCGAACATCATTTGTGGGCTATAGAAAATTATTAACTGGGGAGTTGGGCTGTAGCGCAGCGGGTTAAGCGCAGGTGGCACAAAGCACAAGGACCGGCATAAGGATCCCGGTTCGAACCCCAGCTCCCCACCTGCAGGGGAGTCGCTTCACAGGCGGTGAAGCAGGTCTGCAGGTGTCTATCTTTCTCTCCTCCTCTCTGTCTTCCCCTCCTCTCTCCATTTCTCTCTGTCCTATCCAACAACGACAACAACAATAATAGCTACAACAATAAAACAACAAGGGCAACAAAAGGGAATAAATAAAATAAATATTAAAAAAAATTAAAAAAGAAAACAATTAAAAAAAGAAAATTATTAACTTAAAAATTAGCATTTAATGCTGCTATATAGAAGCTCCTAGATTTGTTGAATTTTGAGTCTTGCCTGTGGTTGCCTTGGCAGGACCAGGTCAGATGATTTTTGCATGCTACATATGGTTCATGGGCAAGATGGTTCATCCTCCACCACTCACCTAAATTGATTGTGTACATTTATTAAGTCAACAGGGATGATGACCTTTCCTTTGTAGACAGTATATATGAGGTAGCCTGAAGGGATATGGTTACTTCTTTTTATTGTTATTAGTTTATTTATAAAATAAAAAATATCGACGACCATAGGATAAGAGGGGTACAATTCCACACAGTTTCTACCACCTGAGTTCCATATCTCATCCCCTCCATTGAAAGCTTTGCTATTCTTTATCCCCCTGGGAACATGGATCCAGGATCATTATAGGGTACAGAAGGTGGAAGGTCTGGCTTCTCTGTTGAACATGGGTGTTAGCAGGTCGATCCATATTCCCAGCCTGTCCCTGTCTTTCCCTAGTGGGGCAGGGCTCTGGAGAGGTAGGAGTTCAGGGTATGTTGTCGAGGTTCTCTGTCTGGTGAGGTCAGGTTGGCATCATGGTAGCATCTGCAACTTAGTGGCTGAAAAAGCATTAAGATATAAAGCAGAACAAATTGTTTCTAGGCAGGAACCTAGAGGCAAAAATATAGCAGGTGAGTTTCGAGGTCTATTTTAGTTATATTCTAAGGGGTCCATGACTTTACTAATTTTTGCCTGAGCACGACAGCTGACATGCAAGTGGATCAAAGGTATTGTGTAAAAAATGGAGAGATGGTGTTAGAGTTCGAAATAGGGCCAGAAAGCTAGATTAGGGCAGAGAGTAGCTCCCAAATATAGGAAGGGTAGATAAGTACCCATTTTATGCAGTGGGGTCAAAAGTTTAATACATTTCTAATAATGACTATTTACTTGAAATATTAAATCACCTATAGTCTTACCAGGGAGACCAGAAGCAACTGCTTGTGTCACTATATAAGAAACAGTTATATGTAAATAGCATTAAATGGTGTAAATCATGGTAAAGTCTTGTATGATACAGCAAATCCTAACATGGGATTTTCAAAGTAAGCCAAATTCCTTAATAACTTGGTTACAATAATAACTATCTATTGCCTTCTTAAACTCTTAGACAGCAGGAACCCTCCCCATTCTCTATAAAACCCATATTTCTCCCAGTCCTGGAAACTCCAGGGCATGGCTTATCTTCCTGCATGTTTCATTCCATACCATTTGATACTGCATCTGCTAAGCTCAACCAAATCAATGAAAACAGTACCACCTCAACACGTTTCACTTCGGATTGTGTCCAGAGACATCAGGCGTGGAATGTCAACCCTTCAGCTCCAGCACTCTGGTGAGACCGTTCTTGGCTCATTGGACCCCTCAATTCCATATTGGATGGTGCACCTTCTAACAAAGCCACAGAACCTAGATATAGATCAGGGCGCATGAGACAGAACACATGTGCACATGTACCCACAAGTTAGGGGAAAATAGACACCCTAAAGCAAAAGTGCACAATAGTTTGCAGTGACCCAAAACAGCAAGCAAGTAGAAAGACTTAAAAAAAGACACCATAAAATTATACTTATATACCTTTTCCGTATTTGGGATATGATTACTTCTAACCACGTGATGGTGGGTTAGCCCAGAGCACCTAGAGAAGAGTGGTGAGTTTAGTGTCGAGGACTCCTGGCTTTTTACAGGGAGCTACAGGCACATGTGGGCCCAATTAAAACATTAATACAACTGTAAGCTTTGCTACTGAATATCAGAGGAAACAAATTGACACGGTGCCTTGTTTTTGAACAATGCAACTGGCCCATGATGATATTATTTTGATGTGTCTAGAATTATCATAATAGCAAAGTCCAACAATAAATAGAAAAATGAGTGGCAGTGAGAATCCAACTGAGACCATTTCTCCAAGAATAGGAGTCAGAATATTCACCATTGTATTCACAGTATCATTAAAATATGAATAAACAGCAGAAACTTTTTATTATACTGTGAAAGAACCTCCTACAGGGCACTGAAAATTGAGTGTTGTGTGTTTAATAAATTAAAATCAACAAGAAATGGCTATTTACCAGGATGCAGGAAGGACTCTGAGAATAATGGGGCTTTAGCTAGGGACATAATGAAACTGATTTATTATTAGGTGAGATTTTAAAGGTTTAAAATGTTAATTATACAGTCAAGGTTGGAAGGGGAGGAGAGGAAATGGTGAGAGATGAGACTATTAGAGTTTTCCTGCTACTAAATTGTGAACACATTTTAGTAAATTATCTTGAGGGGATCTATTCTGGGACTATTAAGCAGGGGACAAAAAAGATCAGTTCACTTTGGCTGTATGACAAATTACCTCAAAATGCAATGGCTTAAAATTCTGACTCTCCCCCCCTCTGGTGGATGGTATAGTGACTTAGCACACACCAGGTGTGGGTATGAATATATTTCTAAAATCTTATACTTTTGTAAAATACTGTTAAATCACTAATAGAAATATAGAATATAAAGAACAACAAAAACAACAACAAAGAATGTAATGACTCAACACTATCGTTTTTTTTATATTGCAGACCTCTGGGTGGCTAGGCTGTTCTTCTGGTCTGGGCCAATTCAACTGAGGCTGTATGTTCCTGTGCAGCCTCATATAGCAAGGCATCAGATTGGGTAACTGTCACAGGGTCTGTAATCCTCCAAGGCTGCCCCGGGCTATCTCATGGTAGTTTAAGGATTCTCAGCACCAGGAGAGGGTAAGCACCAGTGTATGAAGCAGGCTTGAAGTCTTTGCTCGTGTCTCTTTGACCAAAGAAACTCTTATGGTCAAGCTCAGGTTCATAGTGGAGAAATAAATTCTTCCACTTTATGGAACGATAAGTATTGTGGCTATTGTTCTTCCTGATTACTGCAGCTGCCTCCTATTGTGCTTAATCTAAGAGCACCAGTAATAGATAGTGATAATAGAGATAGGTATTGTTAACTGAAGTTATATTTAGAAGGTAGGATAAATAAGGATATATGTGTGTGTGTGGAGGTGGGTGGGCAGTATGGTCAGAATCAGGGTTGTTATTTCTGGTTTTGGCTTGAGTTTTCCCCCTTCACCTATGAAATTTATTTTTATTTATTTTATTGAGATATTATTGGGTTACAAGATGGTATATGCTTTACGATGTACAATTTCAAACTGTGTGTCATCACACCACTCCTACCACCAAGTTGTCAGTCTTGCCCTCTTACCCTTCCAGGCCTACCCCCACCCCCATGGTAACCTTAATTTTGCATTAAAGTCAGGGTAGTTTCCTTTGTTGCTTTTTTGTTTGCTTTGTGGATCCTGGGCCTTGCACATGTGTGATTTATCTCTCCAGGCCACTTTTTTAATCTAGATATGGAGAGACAGAGGGTGGGGAGGAGACACTGTAGCTCTGGTGCCATAGCATCTTCCATGTGACCTCAGAGCTGTACATGAACCACATACATGCAAAGCAGTACCCTATAACTAATTGTGAAAAACTAGAACTAGAAGCATACAGCTTACTAGATAGAGAAGATGCAGTTAATTTTCACCTTGACACAGCATGCTGATTCTTCTCTAATAAAAGTTCTCTGTACATTTGTTGTGGGGTGAAGGAATAGGTCATTATGTGAGATCCCTTTCCTTTTGTCAACTATTTATGGCTACTCTCTTTTTTGCCCACGTTACTGGGCAAATTCCTAAGGGAAATTTGAAATACATCAGTCCCTGACTTGATTTCAAGATTTGTCACAATTAGGAATTGTAAGTTTGAATCGATAGGAATAGTGATAAGGTCTGTAGAAGTCTCGAGGAGGAACATGGAGCCAGAATTTCAACTGTGTGGATAGGAGTCAATGGAATAGGAGAAGGTGATTCAATTTTTAAGTGTTTCTTGGAAAAACTGGTGTTTGAACTGAATTATTTTTACCACTGAATTATGAAAAAACATAACACAATAGATTCTTTTCTTTTCAGAATGCTTTATCGCTAGCTCTCCTGCTTTTAGAAAAACTTGTATAAGGATTTATTTAATAGTTTCCATTTTTTTTCTTTATAACACTTGTTTGTTATAGTGAAAATGTAGTACCTCCTTCGTTTTTGCAAATTTATGCAAAATTAGTTGGGGGACTGCAGTAGTTATTTTTGTAATTCAGCTTTACACAATTAAGGTAAAGATGTAGATAAGATTTTGCATAAAATATCCAGATAACTAAAGTATATTTATGTGTAATATGCTTTTTAGATACTTGTGATAAGATCAGCACTGTGTTAGAACTTCCAGATGTGGCCTTGATTTCACTTTATGATTTTTCATTGTACTAGTGTAAATATTTTTCATATTGAAATGGATGTTGGAACACCTTCTTTAGCTATTGTAAAAATACCTTAGTATTTTTTCCTGAAGATTAGAGAACATGTTTCACTTCCTAAGGAAAAAAGAAGTGTATAATATTTAAATCATTCTTGCATCTGCCAATGGTTGGGATAGATAATCAAATAATGTTTACTATTTTTACCTGCATTTTCTTATTAACCCCTCTCAGTGACCCTGTAACGTAAGCATTATTTTATTCCCATTTTACAGAAAATGAAACTTTGGAATAGACTGGTTAAAATACTTGCCCAAATTCACATGGTGAATAAGTGAAAAAAACCAAGACTAGAGCTTGAGTTATTGAGTAATTGTTAAAAATATTTATATTTTTGGGTTGCCAAGATAGCTTATCTGAGGTTTGAGCCTGTCCCCACTGCTGTGGAGGGAAGCTGCCCTCTCCTCCTTGTGTCTGTCTGTATGTATCTGAAAAAGTTGAAATGGAGTGAAGTTCTGGTGATTGAAAACAACAAACAAAACAAAGCAAAATCTCATATTCTTACATACAGTTCTAGAAAAAAAGTATACCTGCTCATCCCACTTGATGTTGGGCTTGCCATTGTGACTTGCTTTGGCCTCATGGTGGATGGAGTGCACTTTACCAGTTAATACCTTTTAGCTTGGCTGTGGACTTGCACTGGCCAATGGAATACTAGCAATGGGAAATTATGCAGGTAGAGATAAAAAATCTATTTATGTGATTTGTTTCACAGAATGTGTTTATGTGATTGGACTTCTCTTCTTTTGTTTCTTTTAGTATCATTAGAGGAACATACCCCAGTTAACCCACTGATCTAAAGATAAAGAGAGAGATACTAATCAGAAAAACCCAGACCCAACCAATAGCATGAATCTGGGCCCACCTGGACCAATCGAGACTAGCAGAACCACCCCAGCTGACCTACAGAGGAATGAGTAAAAATTAAGACTTTTGTTAGGCGATAGTTTGTTATGCAACAATAATGAACTGATAAAGAACCTCAATAGTATAAATCTAACAACCTACACTGATTAATAAATCAGTGCATTGATTTTAGAATTATTACTGAATTGACATTTTTTTTGCCTCTAGGGTTATCATCAGCACTATGAAGCCACTGCTCCTGGTGGCCATTTTTCATTTTTTAAAAATAGAACAGAGAGAAATTGAGATGGGAGGTGGTGAGAGAGACAGAGAAACACCTGAAGGCCTGCTTTACCATTTGTGAAGTGACTCTCCTTCAGGTGAGGAGCCAAGGGCCTGAACCGGGATCCTTGTGCGGGTCCTATGCTTCGTACTACATGTATATAACCTGGCGCACTACCGCCCAGCTCCCCTGAATTGACATTTCTAAAACAATTATATATATCAAGAAGGGCTAGTCTTCTCACATAGTTAACTCTGTAATAATATGTGATAAATTTTATTATAAATGTATTCTCCTTAAAAGTTACAATAGGTGAATTATATGTTTTCAAGTCCTTTTTCCTCATATCTGTTAAAAGTTAAAAATACATATATTTGATTTAGTTTAATGTCCAGCTCACACAGCTTCTGTGCACATTTCTTGATTCTTACCTTCCAGTTGTAATCGGCTTATGAGTTAGGAAACACGTCTGTCACTCTGAACCAATATCTGAGATGGATAAGTGCACACATTTTGAATGACACAAATGGTTTCCATCCTCAGAAAAGCAATGACAGGGAAGTAAATGGAAAACTGGATACTTACAATAAAAATAACTAGCAATGTGAAGAGGTTTGTTCTGCACCAATGGGCCAGAGATGTAAAATTTAGATCGAGATGTAGACAATAGCTACCTGAGCAATGACAGACTTTATTTTTCACCTTTTAAGATGTTATCCTTATGCATTTAAAACAGGGCTGAGAAAAGTGGAAAGCAGGTCAAGGTCTTGGTTTGAGCTCACCTGTGTTCAATTCTTGAATCTTTAGGGCATAAAATAACATAGGAGATTATATAGCTTAGCAATATAATCTTAGATTGTTGAGCCTCCTCCTGTGTACTATACATTTATTTCACATGCTTTTTCTTTTTCTATTTTATTTATAAAATGGAAATACTGACAAGACTATAGGATAAGAGGGGTACATTTCCACACAATTACCACCCCCAGAACTCCGTATCCAATCCTCTCCCTTGATAGCTTCTCTATTCTTTATCCCTCTGGGAGTATGGACCCAGGGTCATTATGTGGTGCACAAGGTAGAAGTTCTGGCTTCTGCAATTGCTTCTCCGCTGAACATGGGTGTTGGCAGATCGATCCATACTCCCAGCCTGTCTCTCTTTCCCTAGTGGGACAGGGCTCTGGGGAGGCGGGGCTCCAGGAAACATGGTGGGGTTGTCTGCCCAGGGAAGTCATGTTGGCATCATGGTAGCACCTGGAACCTGGCAACTGAAAAAGAGTTAAGATAAAATGCAGAACAAATTGTTGACTGATCATGAACCTAAAGGCAAGAATATTGCAGATGAAGATTTGGGGTCATTGTCTTGGAAAAAGCTAGTAGGTCTATTTTAGGTATATTCCAAGGGGCCCATGACTTTACTAGTTTTTGCCTGAGCCTGACATCTAATATGCAGGTGGACCCAGGCTATTGTCTGGGGAGATGGTATCATAGTTGGAAAAATGACTAGAAAGCTGGATCAGGGAAGAGAGTAGCTCCCAAACATGGGATGGGGAAAGTATATAAATATTGTTAACTGTAGACCCCATTGATTTGATCTGGGGCTTATATTCCACACAGGGCCCATGAGATAGGGCATATGTACGCATGTATCCATAAGTTAGGGGGAATATATACCTTAAAGCAAAAGTGCACAGTAGTTTGCAGTGAGTCAATAAATGAAGCAAGCAAGTAGAAAGATCTAAAAAGACACCTTAAAGTACCCAATGAAACAGTTTCTACTTAGACCTAGATACCCTCCTCACCCACCTCCTATTACACGTCCCTCAGTCACTCCAAAGCTAGCCGTGTCAAAGTAAGGACTACAAAAGCTGAATTAAGGGTAAGAGACTGGCACACTTTAATGATGACTCTTTAGTCATGACCAGGCTACCCCACTTGGGGCCCTAGTCAGGGGGTCCTGGGATTCCCACACAGACATGATGGGCATAGACCTCTAAGAGATTCCTCTCACCTCTGTCATTGGTCATCTCCATCAGGAACAACATAATGAACCCCTTTGTGGTCCCCTATAGGACCTTGCCTTCAATGTGGATCAACAATGGTTGGGAATGTTCCATTCTCCGAAGGGAGGTTGGATTGCATACTTTACCTACTACTCAAGGAAGATGGGTCCTGAAATTAGTGCAGCCTGGGATGTTCCTAGCCATGACCACAGAATGTGAGCTCAGACCTACAGGGATGCAGAGGTTACAAGGGATCACATGTTTTTTTTTTTTTTTTTTAAATGAAATTCTGTGGGCATATGGGCTGTGCAAATGCATGATAACTCAAAATCTTAATAAATTTCTTTATTGCTAGGCTTCTCATAGACTTTAATAAATTAAGATGCATTCTGACTCTTTTCAAGAGGGGTAGAACAAAATACACACATTTCCTAGGATATTGTTCAAGAAGTGACCTCAGGGCTAAAATGATGCAGAGCTTATATAGGGGAATTTTGCTTTAACAGATAATGCTAATGAAATCCTATTGCTCCAGGAGCTCCAGTGTACCATATTCTTATGTAATCCTGCAAAACAAGTGGAGAATACACTTTATTGGTCAGATTCCTCTAGATGCCTTAGGGGAACCAGCATTGTCAATTTATGTGATAGTAAGATGTGAATTGTGGCACTTCACTGTATGGAATCAAATCATGGCTTTACTATTTACTAATGGCATAAACGTGGGTGTTTTTTTTTTGCCTCAGCTTTATCTATAAATAAGAGCAATAATTAAAGTGTACAATGTAATAAATTTGTTGTGAAATTTTAGATAATAATTGGGATGAAGTTAGTATAGTGTTCGACATGTGGCAGATTCTTAATAAATATTATCTTTTTATTTTTTTGTTGCTGCTGGAGCTATCATTGCAGCTCGATGCCAGCACACAAATCCACTGCTCCTTGTGGGATTTTTTTCTTTTTTCTGTTTTTTTTTTTAATTGCATAGGACAGAGGAAGATAGAGAGGGAGAGAGAAAGATAGACATCTACAGATCTGCTTTACTGTTCATGAAGGGGCCCCCCTGTAGGTGGGGGATGTGGGCTTGAGCCCAGGTCCTTGTACATTGTAACATATGCATTTAACCAGGTGCACTACTCCCAACCCCCATAAATATTATATTTAATTAGAATAATTTTATATCCAATAAGGGTCTTGCATCCAGAATATAAAGACATTCAATATTAAAAAGACACAATCCAAACTGTAGTTGAACAGAGGACAAAGGATCTGAATAGACATTTATTTCCTCAAAGCTTTATTTTAATCTTTTTTTGATATTTATTTATTTATATTCCCTTTTTTGCCCTTGCTTTATTGTTGTAGTTATTATTATTGTTGTTATTGATGTCATCATTGGTAGATAGGACATAGAGAGATGGAGAGAGCACATGTGAACATATGCTCTATCTCAGGGGACCGGTCTATATCTAGGTTTTGGGACTTTGTTAGGAAGTGAACCACCCGAAATGGAATTAGAGAATACTATGAAAGGAAAGTTCTCACCCGAGTAATGAAGCTGAAGGGTTTTCATTCCATACCTAAAGTCTCTGTACACAGTCTGAAGTGAAGCATGCTGAGGTTTCACTTGTTGCATTGATTAGGTTGTGATCTGTGGATGCAATATTATTTGGTATGAATTTAGAGAAGCATGCAGGAAAGTGGGCCCCACTCTAAGGTTCCAGGACTGGGGGAAATATATGCTTTGTAGTGGAAATGTGAGGTTCCTGCTGTCCTGGGTTCAAGAAGACAATAGATAGTTATTGTTATAGTCACACTGTTTGGTAATTGGGTTAACTTTTGAAAAGTCCCTTTGTTAGGATTTGCTGTATAATACCCAACATCTTGTATATAGCTGTGCCACCAATTGCTTCTGTTCTCCCTGGGTGAGTTTGACTTTTATTGACTAAGATAAACAAACCACAGCATGGATCCAAAGCATTGTGAATAGTTTGTGTGTGATCACAAATGCTAAAATCAGGCAAATAAATGGTCTAAAATTGGCAAAATTGGGGCCAGGTGGTGGCACACCTGGTTGAGCACACATGTTACAGTGTACAAGGACCTGCATTCAAGACCCTGGTCACCACCTGCAGGGGGGGGAAAGCTTTGTAAGTGGTGAAGCAGTGTTGCAGGTCTCTCTCTCCCTCTCTATTACTCCCTTCCCCTTTGATTTCTGGTTTTCTCTATCCAATAAATAAAGATACAAAAGACTTCTCTTTAAAAAAAATAAACAAAATTGAGCAATCTCCAGACAAATATTCACTAGTGGCTTGGGGGACTTAAATTGTATTTGTGAAAGTAACACATACAAGATGGAGACAAGGAAAGAAATGAGAGGAAGGAACCTTTGGGGTTCTTAGCCAACTTTACTTTCTGAAGTAATGAGGGTAATTAATATCAGCCTTGGAGTATGAGAGATAGACCCTTACACATGGCCTATTGCTATGCATGGCAAAAAAGATGGAACTTCTCTAAAGACCAGATTTCAAGAGAAAATGAAACCATTGGAAGATAAGATTCTTTATTATTTTTAAAATTAATTTATTTTTTATTTATTCCTTTTTGTTGCCCTTGTTGTTTTATTGTTGTAGTTATTATTGTTGCTGTTATTGATATCGTTGTTGGATAGGACAGAGAGAAATGGAGAGAGGAGGGGAAGACAGAGGGGGAGCGAAAGACAGACACCTGCAGACATGCTTCACTGCCTGTGAAGTGACTCCCCTGCAGGTGGGGAGCTGGGGGCTCGAATTAGGATCCTTCTGGCAGTCCTTGTGCTTTGTGCCACCTGTGCTTAACCCACTGTGCTACCACCCGACTCCCAAGATTCTTTATTTTATCATGTATAGATGAGAACCTCTGAAGAGCTTATCAAACAGGACAAGGAAGGAACAGATGAATGTAGGTATCTAGACTTTATTCATATGAAAAATGTACATATTAAAATGTGCAGTTCAGAACAAATAGAGCTATTGTTTTCTTTTAATGAGTATTTAGGTGATAGTGGAAAACATTTTAAATGTAGAAAGAGAATACTTGAAGGCAAAAATCAAACCTCTACCAGTTGCAAATTTTCTTTCATATTAAGAAATGAGAGCATGGGACACTAGAATAATGGAAACTTGTAAGGTGGAAACAGAATTTACTTATGAGATGATTCTACATAGTCAGTTTAATGTTGTCTATTCATCCAGAAAACTTAATGATCATACACTGTGGGGGAGAAGTGCTATGAATATGAAAAAAATCTAGTTAAACTTTCAGTTTGAACATAATCCTCATAGCTCTCTGTTCCTTTATCCTTTTAACTTTTTCACATGATGCTCTTTAACTCTGGCCTATGTATTCAGCTGTTTAGGCTTTGCAACCAAGTCAGGAAGGTATTAAGGAACTCCACTTTAATAGACTTGACCAAACCTCAACCTGTATAGCACAGTCTTTTCTGGATCTCTGCTTAATGGATATCACTGAACCCAGGCTGCCACATTAGGAAACTCTACACTGCAAATGGCAACCCCTGGAATTCTGTTGTGACACCCTTCAGTACAGCCTAACATGGCAGCCCTGCATAGAAAGCAATTCTTGTTTCCCTTGTCCCTTCTACGGAATCTACACTGAAGTTTCCTTATGTAAAATAACAAAAGTAAGAAAAGATTCAGGCTAATTTCTGGTTTGCCATTTTCCAGAGAATTCACAGTTTTATGAAAGATGTAGCTTTTAGAAGGCAGGTTCTGTTTCTTGGATAAGTTCAAATTTAACTGAAGATACTAGATGAAACTTACCTGGAATCAGAGACAAATAATTTAACTGCTACTCACGCTGTTACAAGATAGAATTCAAATATGTTTGAGTACAAAGTTTTACCTTTTTGGGAGAAATTGAGGCATCATAATGGTATGGTAGTGAAGAAAGTGGATTGACTTGTTTATTATGTATGAAAGGGTGTGGTAAATGCTATTTTACTTATCTAGATTCATAGATTTAGCTCTGTCCACTAATCTCACCAAAGTAAATATATATGGGGACAGAAATGTAAAGAAAACAGTCTTAAAAAAAACAACAACAAACTTGTGGGACCACGTGGTGGCACAGCTGGTTGAGCGTGCATGTTATAATGCACAAGAATCCTGGTTTGAGCCCCCGGCTTCCTATCTGCAGGAGGGTCGCTTTACAAGTGGTTAAGCAGGTCTGCAGGTGTCTGTTTTTCTCTCTCCTTCTCTGTCTTTCCCTCCTCTCTCAATTTATCTCTGTCCTATTCAATAAAAATGGGGAAAAAATGGCCACTAGGAGCAGTGGATTCGTAGTGCAGGCACCGAGCCCCAGTGAAAACCCTGAGGGGGGATGTTAAAATAACTAACAGATGGGAATACTAAGTTACACAAGCCCATTGCTACAGGTATTTGAGATGGTGAAAAGCATGTTTCCAGATGTGCATGAAGAAATAATCCTATAGTTTGTAACTCTATTATAGACAATTTTCTAGTGTTGGGTTTTTGCAGATAAGGTGGGACTGGAAATAGTGCTGAGGAGGACGTGAATCTTGAGCTTTGCTAGGTTGCCTCTCTTTTTGATGAAACTGAGCACTAGATCACTCATTAAAGGGCTCACATCTCAAAAAACCTTGAAAAAATTACTTACTTATTACCATGTGGTACTCGTGCAAATAAGAGGGCTTGGGCAAAGAGGGAACACTTAGCCTTGATTAGATGGGACATATTAGCTTCCTGAAATTTTCTCACCTGTTTAAGCAGCTCTCAATCACAAATCCTGACAGGATAGACAGCCATTGTAGGAAGGATTAACAGGGCTCTGCTACACCCAAGGGGGTGCCACACTTATCCTAGATCTACAGGGCAATGGTTCTCTGTATCCCTCCAAGAGTCCATGTACATAGAGCCTTGGTGGGGGCACCTGCCTTGGCACTTCTCCAGGGAGCTGATGCTTAAGACCTGTTATCCAGAGCCTAATGTCTTTGCAACTGATCTGACCTTAGGGCTGGCCAATTCACAATTGGGCTGGACAAGATAGGAATGTGATTTAGCACTGGAGCTGCTGGTGGAATAGGCTGGTAGTACAGGTCCAGTTTCCCGGAAGTTAGCTGTTTCCTTGCTTGTCAGGGGCCAAATCTATCCTCGCACTCAGGCACAGTTTGTTTTGGCAAGCTTTATTTGAAGGAGGTAAAGAGGAAAGAGAGGTCATTATCAGATACCTCCTTGGCACAATAGCCCTCTGACAGAATTATTCTTTTTCATTGTGCAAAGAAGAGAGGCCAAATTTCTATATCGCTGGGAATTCTATGTGCTACTTAGAAAAATAATATCAATTGCTCCAAGGATTTTGATGTGTCATCTGTAATTCTATGAGACCACTTTCTTTTTGGTAACCTGATATAGTCACTAGGCTTTATCTGGCTCAATTTTTTTTGTACCCTTCTGGAAGAACTGAATCCCAGGCTGTTGGAGGATGTTGAGCCTCCTTTTATCTGAGGACTCAGTAGCCTCCACTACAACCTAGACATATCTTTTTTTTTTCATTTATAGCAATTTTTATTTTATTTTATTTAAGAAAGGATTAATTGAAAAACCATAGGGTAGGAGGGGTACAACTTCACACAATTCCCACCACCCAATCTCCATATCCCATCCTCTCCCCTGATAGCTTTCCCATTCTCTATCCCTCTGGGAGCATGGACCCAGGGTCATTGTGGGTTGCAGAAGGTAGAAGGTCTGGCTTCTGTAATTGCTTCCCCGCTGAACATGGGCGTTGACTGGTCGGTCCATACTCCCAGCCTGCCTCTCTCTTTCCCTAGTAGGGTGGGTCTCTGGGGAAGCGGAGCTACAGGACACATTTTAGACATATCTTTTAAGGGGAAAGGATATTCATGTCCAGGATCGTTCTAAATAAATGAATGGGAGAGAATGTAAAGGAGGGAAGGAGAGGGAGGGAGGGAAGACAGGGTGGGATGAAGGGAAGGAGGGGGGGAGGGAGGGAGAGTGCAGGGATACTAGAGCACTCATAAGCTCTAACATAAGGTGGTTCTGGGGATTAAACCTGCAACTCTGGGGTCTCAGGTATGCAAGTTGGTGCTCTAATAGGCTGAGCTATTGTTCTTGCTGTCCAGGCACCTTTTAGATTTCACTGTTAGTAGGACTGAACAATGCCTGACCCAGTGGTTTTCAAAGTGTTATCTCAGAATCATCATCATCAACAACCCTGGGAATTTATTAGAAATGCAAGTTCTTGATTTTCACCACAGACCTTCTGATGAGGAGCTCTGGGGACCACAGCCTTCTGTGCTTTAACAAGTCTTCCAGGGCATTGTGATGTGTGCTAAAGTTCGAGAACCTCAGGCCTGTATGAACTTTATTCTCTGCATGCATTCTGTAGCAGCAAACAGCGGTAGTTTTGAGACATCTGGGATGAGCTGTTCTTGGCAGTCATCCTTTACACTCTGTTTGCATTTTAAATAATACTTATTTCTTTCCTGGCATCTCTGCTTAATGATAAAGTGGCACTCTGGCTGTTTAAAAGGTAAGAGAAACTGTTTCTTGGTATGTATAGCTGTAAAGGCATATAAATAAAGTAAGATAAGCTTTTTAGTATCCATCTTTTAGCAACTGTGATTGTGTGGCTGGAGCATTCACTCTGATTAACTCTCTTCTACACTCCAAATCAGAACATTTTGAGTCTATTATTACACACCCTTTCAATTGGTTTGGAATCCTAGTCTGTGCTTTGCAGAATGCTTTGTGATTGCAACATGGTGGTGGTCTAGTGTTGACAGGTCCTTTGGCTTACTGCTGACTCCGTGATCATATGGCAGAAACACAGGCCTCACTGTGCCCCAGGTTAGTGTGTTTTCTCAAAGGTCAGGACCCTGCTCACCTTTTTGTGGGGATTTTTTCCCCCATTATATTTAACATTACAGATTTACCAGATTTTAGGAGTATTTTCATACCCACATTTGGTACATGCAAATCATCACATCTCCCCTCCCCCCCCAGTTCTTTTGTCCCCCAGTCTACCTGCCTCTCCCCACCCAGTTCTCACTTTTTACACTTTTTATCCCCCTTTCCATTTCCTTCCTCCTGCCCTCCCCTCCCCCTCCCTTTCCTTCTCCTCTCCTACCTTTTTTCCTTTTTTCTTTTGCAAATTTCTTTGCTTTAGGAACTCTATACTTATTTCACTTAGCACAACCAGTTCCATCCATTTTGTTCCAAATGATACAACCTTATGTATTTTTTGGGATAGCAGAGTAGTGTCCTGCAGTATATATATCCATAAGTTTTTTTCATGTCTGTGGGCCATCTGGATGACTTTTTTCATTTTAAAATATTTATTATGATTTAATACTGCTTTATAAAATTTACAGGGTTATAGTTGTATTCCACATCTACCTCCAAAGTTCTGTGTGGCAGCCCACTCACATAATCACCATAGTTGTCACAAAGTTCCAGAGACAGTTTGGCTGCTTTCTTTCTTCTTTGCAAGTTTATGTCTCAGTTATTTATATTATACATGTGAGCAAAATCACCTAGTAGTTATCTTTTATCTCCTTCCTTTTTTCATTAGTTTCACCTGTGTTCCATCCATGTTAAATTTTTAAAATTTTGTTATTAATAGTATGTTACAAGATTATAAGGCTACAATGTATACAGTTTAACACCCACTGACCACCGAAGTTAGGTATCCCCAACCTCTCACCTCCCCAAAATAACCACCATAGTTCTCACAAGTCTCAGAAACACTTTGCTTGCTTCTGTTTTTTTTTTCTTTCAAGTTCAAGTGTATTCAATCTCTAGATTCTACATATGAGTGAAAGCATCTGGTAGTTGTCTTTCATCTCTTTACTTATTTCACTAAGGATAATTGTTCTTCTTTTCCCATTTTTTAAAAATTTAAAAAAATATTTATTTATTTATTCTCTTTTGTTGCCATTTTTATTGTTCTTTTTTATTGTTGTAGTTATTATTGTTGTTGTTATTGATGTCGTTGTTGTTGGATAGGATAGAGAGAAATTGAGAGAGGAGGGGAAGACAGAGAGGGGGAGAGAAAAACAGACACCTGCAGACCTGCTTCACCACTTGTGAAGCGACCCCCCTGCAGGTGGGGAGCCGGGGAGGGGGGGCTCGAACCAGAATCCTTACACCAGTCCTTGTGCTTTGTGCCACATGCGCTTAACCCACTGTGCTACTGCCCAACTCCCCTTTTCCTAATTTCTTAAGAGTCTTTATCATAAGTGTGTTCTGGGTCCCTGCTCATAGTTTGAACATCAGCATATTTCTTGGCATTCATGATACAATTGAAGGTACACATTTTTTATTTTATTAAGGATCTTAATAGGTCAGTCCCATATTAATGGTGTTAAAGTAATATTGAAGTAAAATTTTGGTAGGCTGGAAAATGGGTGGAGTTACTAAGGCAAAGAAATGCTTTCTGTGGGAGATGATTGAGCAAGGATATAATTGATAGCACTGTGTAGCTGGAAGCAAGTAGCAAGTTACTGAATATCTCTCAGCTTTCATTTTCTTATCTGTAAAATGGGTATAGTGCACAGAATATTATCCTACTTTTTTTCCCCCCACTATGGTCCTGCCTTCTCTTCCTTTCTAAATGACCAGCATTCGTTTTTTTTTTTTTTTTGTAGTTATTATTAGTTTTTTTTGCTTTTTTTTGCCTCCAAAGTTATTGCTGGGGCTCAGTGCCTGCACTATGAATCCACTGCTCCTGAAGGCTATTTCCCCCCTTTTGTTGCCCTTGTTGTTTTTGTTATCATTGTTGTTATTTCTGTCACTGTTGTTGGGTAGGACAGAGAAAAATAGGGAGAGGAGAGCAAGACAGGGGGGAGAGAGAGGTAGACACCTGCAGACCTGCTTCACCGCTAGTCCATGTGCACTTAACCTGCTGAGCTACTGTCTGGCCCCCTTGTCCTACTCTTAAAGTCCTACTCTTGTAACAACAAATTGAAATTATATGTAAGTACTGTAATTGTCGGACTGTCTACAACTATATATGTGCTCAGTGATTGGAAGCCACTTAGAAATTTATGTGTGCATGTGACTACCATATCCATTCATATTCCCTCACTTACTCTTCGCTCTTACATGTGTACACACATACACATATGTTTACATATTCATAAACATACATTAATACTCACATGTACCAGTACATGGTGGAATAATAGACTATTTCTTGAATAGGAAGGACCAGATCAGGGTATATCTGAAATAACTTATTTTACCCCCTCTCTTTTACTCCCATCTTTTCCTGTTCATTGTCCCTTTTACCTAACATAGGCCATCCTTTCCATTAAAACACCAATGGATGCCCTTGGAATTGGATACTTTCTCCCATCTGAGGTTCAGTGTGAATTGGCATGGGAGTGAGTGGGATGGGGCATTCAGAGCACCAGGCTCGGGGGCAGGGGGAGCTCAGCAGCATCTGAGAATAGGAGTGGGTTCAAATTACTACTGCTTGCCATCCTCACAACATGCTCAGGGTTGTCATGGAGTGGAGGAGGCCACTTTGTCCTCCCCTCTGTGGTACGTGCTCTTTTTCTGTCTTTTGTCTCACCTTGCAGCACATCCATGGGTGCCAGTCTGCACTCCTGGCAGGCATGTGCACACAGAAGACTTCCTAGACGGCCATGATTTACCATTGCCCTGGCTGGTTCCATTGTCCATTTTACTCATTATACTCCTGCCTCATGGGTCTGTTTCAGTAGGCTACATTTTCCTCTTACCTCAGGGTTCTTGCTCCTGTTGTTTTTTCTACGTGGCATACCCTTCCCATACTCTTGGTCTAACTATCGTTTCACTCTTCAGTTATTAGTGAAAATATCACTTCCTAAGGAGATGTCACAGGTCTTTCCCACATTAGGTTAGGGTCACTACTATGCATCCCTTAATATTTCCCCTAGAATTTTTAACCCTTATATCCCCCAGAGTTTTAACATGGTGCTTCACATATGGAACTCTTGATATTTGCTGTTGAAAGTGAGTGTTATGTGGATGGTGAGAGTTGGAAAGAGGGAGAAGGAAATGGATACTGAATTCCTTTATTCAGTTCTTTCCCATTTTGGTTAAAATTCATTCCAGGACCACTAGGATAGAAACTGTTCAAGGAGGGAAAAAGGCTATAGTTTGAAAAGAAAAGAAAAAAAATTACCATGCATGTGAATTTCCTTCAAATTCTGTGGCATGACAAGAGCCTTTTATTGTATCATCCATGGGGGCTCAATTGTTAGTTTATGGCTGTGTTAGATGTATCTTCCCCTAAGCTCAGTTGCAAAATGGGTACTTTATAAATCTTAGAAATAAAAATGCATTTTACCTTTTCTATTTTAGTAGGTGGGAGCACCTAGAATTTCTGGGGATTTGAACATTTCTTTCACAACACTGTGCAGAAAATGGTTTATCATTTTACTTTGAGTTGATGTTCCTGGTAATAACATTCACATACCTAGGATGGATGCAATTGTTTAGCTGTCACCCCCAAACTTAGTCATACCATTGATCTGACATCAGAAAGTACTTATCCTATTGATCTAGTGTCAGATGGGTGGAATAACAGTAATAATAGGCTTTGATTGACAGTTTGAGTTGACAGATTATCAAGTTGGATTTTCTCGCAGCCAAACTGCTGACAGCTTAGAATTTTTTCCTTGCCTACACAGGTCCTTTTGACCTTTAACCTTCTTGTTGCATGTGCTAAAACCAGTCCTCATATAGTAGCATTGGGAATGCTCTCAAGCATAGAGAGCCTAGAATGATCTAAACTCAGCCAATAACGCTGCATGTAAGAGGTAAACAGCAAATATTTGTGGAGTGGATGTGTAAGTGAATTTAAATGAATGACTTGTACACCAAGAGAGTTGGTCAGGGATCAGTTAGGTGACACAGACCATGATATCTTGGGAAAACAGAGGTAGTCCACTACAGAAACTCTGACCAGTCTTTATCAGCCATGGCAAGTATTCAAGGTTACTTGGGACACTCACAAGAATAAGAAGGGCAGGCAGGGGGTCGGGTGGTGGCGCAGTGGGTTAAGTGCATGTGGCACAAAGCAAAGCGCAGGGACCAGCGTAGGGATCCCGGTTCGGGCCCCCGGCTCCCCACCTGCAGGGGAGTCGCTTCACAGGCGGTGAAGCAGGTCTGCAGGTGTCTATCTTTCTCTCCCCCTCTCTGTCTTCCCCTCCTCTCTCCATTTCTCTCTGTCCTATCCAACAACGAACAACATCAACAATGGCAATAATAATAACCACATCAAGGCTACAACAACAAGGGCAACAAAAAGGGGGAAAAATGGCCTCCAGGATCCCAGGAGCGGTGGGTTCATGGTGCAGGCACCTAGCCCAGCAATAACCCTGGAGGGAAAAAAAAGGGCAGGCAAACCCTTAGGGGTGCCCAGAGGAATCCAGATCTAAGATCCTGCTCTTAGCATGTTAGCCCTGTGGTTAAAGTTCTTCCTCCACAATGTATTCTTTTTAAAAAAATTTCCCTTTTGTTGTCTTTGTTTTACCATTGTTGTGGTTATTATTATTGCTGTTGGATAGGACAGAGAGAAATCAAGAGAGGAGGGGAAGACATTCCAAGAAAGTTTCTGTTGCTTTCAGCTGAGAATTCTGACTTAAAAAAAATATTTATTTATTTCCTTTTGTTTCATTATTGTAGAGAGGAGGGGAAGACAGAGACGGGACAGAAAGACAGACACCTGCAGACCTGCTTCCCCACCTGTGAAGGGACTCCCCTGCAGGTGGGGAGCCAGGGGCTCAAACCGGGATCCTTCTACCGGTCCTTGCGCTTTGCGCCATGCACGTTTAACCCGCTGTGCTACCGCCCGACTTCCGAATTCTGACCTTTTAAAAGTCACATCTGTAAGTTAAGAACCTAAAGGACCCATGGCTGATGAAATAGCTCACTTGCACAGTACACTGCTTTGCCACACATGTGACCCAAACTCGTCCCCATCATATTGAAGGAAGCTTGTGCTATGTTCTCATTCAATCTCTTTCTCTTTCTCTCTTTCTCCCCCCTCCCCCCTCCCCCCTTCCTCCCTTTCTGTACCTATCTAAAAAAAAATATGAGGGGGTCAGGCGGTAGCACAGCGGGTTAAGCGCACATGGCGCAAAGCGCAAGGACCAGCATAAGGATCCCGGTTTGAGCCCCCGGCTCCCCACCTGTAGGGGAGTCGCTTCACAGGTGGTGAAGCAGGTCAGTAGGTGTCTGTCTTTCTCTCCCCCTCTGTCTTCCCCTCTTCTCTCCATTTCTCTTTGTCCTAACCAACAACGACGACATCAATAACCACAACAATGTTAAAAAAACAAGGGCAACAAAATGGAAAATAAATAAGTATATTAAAAAAAATAAGTATCCTTATGGACTGCATATTTATTCCCTTTTGTTGCCCTTGTTGTTTTATCGTTGTAGTCATTATTATTATTGATGTCTTGAGGACACTGCTGAGATTACTAGACATTGGTGTGCTGGAGCCAGCTTTTGAGAGAAGAGTGCCTGCCTCTCCTTTTAGTTCTACATTCAGCATGTTTTGTCACTTTAGAATTCGTTATTTACTGTGGTGGGGGATTTTATACCATGAGCTACATGTGTGTGCGTATGTGTGTGTGTTTAAAGAGCTGGTTTATCTGCACACCAATGTCCCCCCACCCCCTTTTTGTAATGGTAATGAGAGATATCATGTGACCTGGGTCTAGATCGGTGTTTCCTACCTTTACTTGCACAGTGGGGTTGTTTGTCTAGAGAACTTTAAGAAATTCCTACACAGCTATTAAGAATGAAGGAATAAAAAAGCAGGGAGGGGCTGGGCAGTGGTGCACCTGGTTGAGCACACATGTTACAGTGTGCAAGGACCCGGGTTCGAGCCCCCAGTCCCCACCTGCAGGGGGAAAGCTTTGCGAGTGGTGAAGCAGGGCTGCAGCTATCTCTCTGTTTCTCTACCTCTCTATCTTCCCCTTTCTCGATTTCTGGCTGTCTCTAGAATGTCTAAGATAATTAAAAAAAAAAACGAAGGAATCATGGATAAGCCAGAAAGAAAAGGATGAATATGGGATGATCCCATTCTTAGACAGAAGTTGAAAAATAAGAACAAAAGGGAAAACACAAAGCAGAACTTGGACTGGAGTTGGTGTATTGCAGCAAAGTAAAGGACTCTGGGGTTGGGGGGGAAGAGTGTTCTTCTGGTTCTGGAACATGATGTTGGAGGAGGATCTAGGTGGGGGATTAGAGTGCTATGTGGAAAACTGGGAAATGTTACACATGTACAAACTATTTTACTGCCGACTGTAAGCCATTAATCCCCTCAATAAAGAAAAAAAGAAATTCCTATCACTAGGCTTCCAACCACAAAAATCCCCATTTAATTTGTTTAAGTCGATTCCAAAGTAAAGTCCCTGAGCTAGCAGCGTCAAGTCAGCATCACTTGGGGACTTGATAGAGATGAAAATTCTGAGTGGGGGTGGGAGTGGGTGGGAGGGATGGGTCACAGTCTTTTGGTGGTGGGAATGGTGTTTATGTCCACTCCTAGCAAAATGTAGACATATAAATCAGTAGTTGATTAATATGAGAGGGGGAAAATCAGTTGTATGTCTCAAAGTTTTTCAAAACACAAACTGAATCTTTTTAATATATAGGCTGTGTATTTGATATGCGGACTCTCTCAAAAGCCTAGACCAAGTAGATTAGAAGCATCCAATAGCACGGCTATATACAAGATACTGGATACTGTACAGCAAACCATAACAAAGGGACTTTTCAAAGTTAACCCAATTAACAAATAATGTGATGATAACATTAACTATCTATTGTCTTTTTGAACCCTAAGACAGCAGGAACCTCACATCTCCACTATAGAGCCCCTACTTCCCCCAGTCCTGGAACCCTTGGATAGGGCCCACTTTCCCGTATGCCTCTCCCAATCTATACCAAATAATATTGCATCCGCCGATCACAACCTAACCAACGCAACAATTGCCACCTCAACATGCTTCACCTCAGACTGTGTCCAGAGACTTCACGTGTGGAATGACAACCCTTCAGCTTCATTACTCGGGTGAGACCTTTCCTTTTATAGTACACTCTAATTTCATCTCAGGTGGTTCACTTTCTAACAAAGTCCCATAACCTAGATATACACCAGTTTCTGTGAGAGAGAGCTTATGTTCACACGTATCCATAAACTACTGCAAAATATATACCTGAAAGCAGAAGTACACTAGAGTTTGCAGTGAGTACCTCCCTAACACTTCCTCTCCACTATTCCAAGCTTTGGGTCCATGATTGCTCAACAATTTGTTTGGCTTCGTATGTTAACTCTCTTTTCAATCACCAGGTTCCAGATGCCACCAGGATGCTGGCCAGGCTTCCCTGGATTGAAGACCCCACCTGGAGCTCAGCTTCCCCAGAGACACACCCTACTAGGGAAAGAGAGAGGCAGACTGGGAGTATGGACCGACCAGTCAACGCCCATGTTTAGCGGGGAAGCAATTACAGAAGCCAGACCTTCTACCTTCTGCAACTCTCAATGACCCTGGGTCCATGCTCCCAGAGAGATAGAGAATGGGAAAGCTATCAGGGGAGGGGGTGGGTTATGGAGATTGGGTGGTGGGAATTGTGTGGAGTTGTACCCCTCCTACCCTATGGTTTTGTTAATTTATCCTTTCTTAAATAAAAAAATAATAATAAAAAAAATTTTTTTAAAAAAGAAAATTCTGGCTAGGTAGTGGCGCACCTGGTTAAGTGCACATATTACAGTGCACAAGGATGCAGGTTTAAGCCCCTGGTCCCCATGTGCAGGGGGAAACGTTTACAAATGGTGAAGCAGTGTTGTAGATGTCTCTCTGTCTCTGGTCCTCTCTATCTCCCCATCCCTTCTCAATTTCTCTCTGTCTCTAACAAAAAAGAGAGAGATATGAAAATTCTCAGACCCCATCCTGGATCCATTGTGTCAGAATCTCTGGAGGTGTACATGCAACTCTCGTGCTCTGCCCAGTGAGCCACCTCCCTCCTGCACCAGATTAAAGCTGCTGGAGGAGATTGTAATAGATAGATCATGTTATTGTTCCCAAGTTAATAACAATACTGCTCTACTTTGAAACAAATGTATGTGCTCTTTGAGACATATGGTTTAGGGGTGTAGTTAAATTCCCAACTCAGATGAAGAAGCTGAGAAGTTAAGTAAATTGCCTATACCCTGAAATAGTGGACCTGGGATGAATGTAGAGATGCTTCCTTTGTGATTGAGACAAAAACAATATCAGAATTTTTTTTTTCTGATTGCAAGTTGATGAAGTCACACTATAGGAAGGTATCAAGGCAGGAAGGAAAACAGTGAAGATGAGCAACTTGATCAGAAGGCAAAAGAAGGTTATTTTATTTTCTAGTGGCCCAAGAAGAGTCAGTAAGCCATTTGACGAACTCAGCTGACAGCCTTATCTGTGTGAAACTTGTACACTAGCACTGAGCTAGCTACATGCCTAACTCTCTGAATGCCAGTTACAAAAATAGGAGCCAGCAATATAGCTCATCTGTGTAGTGTGCCTGCTTTCTCATGAATTCCATTCAGGTTCAAGCCCAGCTCCTACTACATTGAAGGAAATTTCTGTGATGTATTATCTTTCCCCTCTCTTTCACTGTCTCTTGCCCCCCCAAAAAATGTGTGCTTGGGAGGAGACAGTGCTGGTGTATGACAATGGAGGGGTACTTAGGTTAGGGATGAGAGTGTTTGGAGACACCTATCACTGGGAGATGAGAAATTGTACCTATGATCCAACAATTATACTGTAAACCATTAATCTCCCAACAAAATGATAAAAACTGTGCTTGGAGCAGTAAAGCCCTGGTAATGACAAAAACAGCTGAGAGAAAGACACAGAGAGGCCTGAGCACCAGGACTGAACCTCAGGCATGTGAACCCTGTACTCTACCAGCTGATCTATTCATTTATTTCTCAGGGCTTCCCTCTAGAGATAATTTATTTTATTTTTAAAATAAAAATATTGCCTCCAGGGTTATCACTAGGGCTTGGTGCCTGCACTACGAATTCACTGCTCTTGGAGGCTATTTTTTCCATTTTTTGGTTGCCCTTGTTGTTATTGTTATTTTTGATGTTGGATAGGACATAGAGAAATTGAGAGAGGAGGGAAAGACAGAGAGGGGAAAGAAAGATAAACACTTGAAGACCTGCTTCACAGCTTGTGAAGCGACCCTCCTGCAAGTGGGGAACCAGGAGCTCAAACCAGGATCCTTATGCTGGTCCTTGCACTTTGCGCCATGTGCGCTTAACCCACTGTGCTACTGCTCAGTCCCCAGGGTTTTTTCCCTCCCACGAGAGCAAAGTCTGGTGGGATTTTACTTTTTAAATTACCTTTTATTATTTATTTGACAGAGACAGTTAGAAATTGAGAGGGAGGGAGTTGGGTGGTAGTGCAGTGGTTAAGCGCACATGGCGCAAAGCACTAAGACCGGAGCAACGATCTGGGTTTGAGCCCCCGGCTCCCCACCTGCACGGGAGTCACTTCACAAGACTGTGAAGCACGTCTTCAGGTGTCTGTCTCTCTCTCCCCCTTCTGTCTACCCCTCCTCTCTCCATTTCTCTCTGTCCCATCTAACGACGACATCAATAACAACAACCATAATAACTACAACAACAATAAAAAACAAGGGCAACAAAAGGGAAAAGAAAGAAAGAGAGAAAGAAAGAAAGAAAGAAGTTTAGAGGGAAGGAGTAGATAGGGAGAAAGACAGAGAGACACCTGCAGCACTCCACCACTTGTAAAGCTTTCCCCCTGCAGGTGGGGACCGGGGGCTTAACCTGGGTCCTTATGCATTCAACCAAGTGCACCATAACCTGGCCACCTGGAGATAGTTTTAATGCTGACTGTCTCCAGGTTCCTAGAGGTGCAAAGTCCAAGAAAGATTCAGGGTGACCAGCAATAACAACAATAATAACAATAAGGGCAACAAAAAAATGGGAAAAATGGCCTCCAGGAGCAGTGGATTTGTAGTGCAGGCATTAAGCCCCAGTGATAACCCTGGAGGCAAAAAAAAAAAAAAGAAAAGAAAAGAAGATTCAGGGCGAGTATGCTTTCTTGGTCACATTTGAAAGGCATGCAAAAATAAAATTTTAAAATACACATTAACATTTGAAAAGTTCTTTTGACATAGTACTCATCTCTGTGAGATAAGGCAAGTGTGGTTTTATTTTAAAAAGAAGAGATTGAGATTTTAGAAGATTCTGGAATTTAGCTTTGTTTATAGAGATGATAGGGTAATAGAATTAGCTGGTTAAAATTTCCTGACTCTGTTTTACCACAGTCCCTAAATATATGTGAGGACTTATACATAGTTAAATCACATTATATATTGGATATCTCTTTTGTATTAACTGCTGGTATTTGTGTTTCTGTTTAGTGAATTAAATAAGATTTGACTGATAGCAAACTTTCATCCCAGAGATTTTTATTTGTGTGGTCTGAAGTGTGGCCTGGGATTTGGGATTTATAGAAGGTGAATCTGATGTGCAGTAAGCAAGAACCACTGGACTAGACAACTCTTCCTCTCCTCTTTATTATCTTGCCCTTGTCCTTTCATAAGAGTATTTGGGGGAGCATTTTGTTATAAACAAAGCAGCCACCTCAATCTGTTAGAATAGTAGTAGACAAGGGGTCTATTTTTCCCCCTTTTGTTGCCCTTGTTGTTTATCGTTATTGTTATTATTGTTGTTATTGATGTCATTGTTGTTGGATAGGATAGAGAGAAATTAAGAGAGGCGGAGAGAAAGCATACCTGCTTCACTGCTTGCTAAGTGCCCCGCCCCACAGGTGGGGAGCTGGGGGCTGGAACCAGGATCCTTAGGCTGGTCCTTGGGCTTAACCATGTGTGCTTAACCTGCTGCACTACCGCCAGGATCCCTAGCTCCCATTCTTGAAAAAAAAATCTCTCAGTAAAATTAACTGTTTACCCATCCACCTGACCCAGGACACACACATACATAGCACAGGAGCCTGTGTAACCTCTGAGTCCCTGTTGGTCTGAGATTGCAGTTCATGGTTACAGCTGGGAACATTCTAAGCTGCTATAATGAGTATTTTAAGACCTATCTTCCTTGAGTGGCAGGGCAGGATAACCCAGCCTCCCTTTGGAGACTGGGGATATCCCTACAGTCTCTGCTTTATGGTGAGGGCAAGGTCCTGGGAAGGTCCACAAGAGGGCTTATAATGAAGTTCCTGATGGAATGACCAATGATGGTGGAGAGAGGGGTCCATTAGAGGTCTAGAGGCTAGCAAGTTTCTGCCACTGTCAATGAGGCTTTAGTTATTCAGATACCAGGGAGGTTAAGAGTTTGTCTTGATGAGAAGTAGTGAAAGTCATAAGAAGTTGTTGTTGAATTTTTACAAGTTTGGTAGTGCTTCAGTTCCAACATCTGTAAAATGGGAATTGCATCATTAATCTCTTAGAGCTAGTGGGAAAGTTAAGTGAGATCAATTTGTGTAGAGCACCTAGAACTCCCAGGTACTAAAACAGCTTTTCCCCAAGTGGTAGCTTTTACAGTCTGACTTGACTTTCTTCCTTGAAATTTAGGCTCAACTAAGGAATTAAAGAGCTGAAATATCCCTCTGAAACATAAGATCCTACTCTACCAAGTGACCGGTTTGCAAAATTATGGTAAAAACAGGACTCATATTTAATATGTAGACTGATATTCTTTCCATGAGAGGTATTCAAATATTTGTGGAATTGAAATGACATTGATCAGAGTTTAGTTCTCCCTTACATCCTCAGTGTGACTTTCTCTTGCAGTCTAGCTTTGCAGTAGAAAAACAATGCCAGATAATTTGTCATTAATTTAGGTATGGACCGGGCAGTTTAACTGCGTCAACATTAACTTTAAAGCTTAGTGTTTGTGTGTTAACTTGTCATTTTTACAGCATTTTTGTCCCTTATTGGGATATCTATCTATTTACTGCTGTCAGCAGCTGACATTTAGTTTTATTCTACTTTAGGGTCATTGCTTTTTATTATTTTTGTAAGTGTTGTTTTATGTCTTGGTGAAAGAGAAATGTTTTAAATGTGTGCATTGAGTATTTAAATGAAATACAATTTTTGTCTCCTAAAAGTAAGAGCAAAGAGAAATCAAGAAATATTTTCATTTTTGACTTCCATGCTTCTCTTCTGAGACTTCATGGCAGTAAATAAGGAATATTTGGTGGGGGTGGGGGGTGGAGCACCACTGCAACTTGTCTTGTCACGTTCTGCTCACCCCTACACTTGATTTCAAATGTAAATTGCACAGCATTTAACGCTAATGAAAATACTCCAGTGAAGGAAATTGTTAAGATTTTCTGGTGCTCCCCTAGGGGTAATATTAAGACCCCCATTACTAGCATCTCACTCGGAGAAGACAAAAATGTGCACTGAGAGTACAAAAGCCCTATTGGCATCTAAATGTGGACCAATTAATTTGTTGTTATCGACGTATGGATTTAGGAGGAGATGTAAAAGTAGGGCCCAGGAAAGCTATCGAGATCCCCATATCGTGGGGCTCCTTGACCCTGGATTTCCAATGCTTGTTTAATCATGGCATTCTGCTTTCTATTTATTTATACAGTTGCTTCAATGAACAAATTAATAATTATACAGCACATTGACAAACATGCCGGGTAATATTTGCCAGATTTTAAATTAATTTAATTCAAGGGCCACTTCATTTACAGGATTCATCCGCACATCAGGCTTCAGCCTTACCTCATTGCTATTCATGCTATACCAATATTTTTCATCATTTCCCTTCTTCTTTTCTTCTCTGCAGACAAAGACAGCACAACTTGCCATGCCAAATAAATAGACACTAACAGGCAGGTAAAAGACAGATAGATTACAGACAAATAGGAATATAGATAAATGTGCAGATGACATAAATTTAGAAGGAAGGATAATAGCTGTTACTATGATATGCAGAAAACAATTAGATTCCACCAAAATCTTGTATTTATTTTCTCTTTAGCTCCAATTTGCAATTTATCTTCTCTTGTTTCACACCCACAAACCTTCTTCACAATTTTCAGATTGGAAATTCAAATAAATAGCTTGTAGTTCCAGAAATGCAACTTTGTGGGCTTGGGAAGTCATGCAGTATTCTGGGTTGCATTGTGCATTAGTGAGATTTCAGAGATAGTAATGATGCCAAGTTGCATAGAAGTGGTCAGTTACTTTTAGCAAAATCTCAATGGACTCATCAGACATTATTGTATTATGAGTTTGTAAGAAAAAAGGGCGTGTTTAATTCAGTGGTGGTGTATTATATATATAGTTGTAGTTAAAGGTGAGACCTTGTTCAAAGGGAGGAACACCATCAGGGCAATCAGTGCATTAATGTTCATTTATTTGCTTTCATTACATATATCAGTATATAAAAATGTTGACCAAGCCTGTTTTTCCACTATTAAAGGAGGGTCTGGACATCAAGCACAGTATTTTGTATTCATAAACAGTAATGAAATCTAATGCCTCATAAGAGGTTAGTTCAAACCAGAGAACTGTAAACCAGATATCAGTTAGTTTGTAAATTATTATTATTTATATTTTGCCTCCAGGGTTATCACTGGGCCTCAGTACCTGCACTATGAATTCACTGCTCCTGGAGGCCATTTTTTCCCTTTTATTGACCTTGTTGTTTATCGTTGTCGTTGTTCTTGGATAGGGCAGAGAAAAATGGAGAGAGGAGGGAAAGACAGAGAGGAGGAGAGAAAGATAGACATGTGCAGAACTGCTTCACCGCCTGTGAAGTGACCCCCTGCTTGAACTGGAATACTTATACTGGTCCTTGAGCTTTGCACCATGTGCGCTAGAACTACTGCACCACCACCTGACCCCCCAGTTTGTAAACTATTGCTGATGGTAGTCTAATATTGCACTGGTCATAGTTGCTTACAACCTTTTAAAATTAATTTATTTATGAGAAAGATAGGAGGAGAGAGAAAGAACCAGACATCACTCTGGGATATGTGCTGCCGGGGATTGAACTCAGGACCTCATGCTTGAGAGTCCAAAGCTTTATCACTGCGCCACGTCCCGGACCATGCTTACAACCTTTATAAATGTATACAAACCAGCCAGAAATTAATGCTTGTGGGAATTAATGTTTGTTTTCCTCCATAGTGTTTATAAATTGTTTTACATACTAGATGTGGGCCAATATGTCTATCATAAGACTATCCTAAGATTGAGAAGCATTTCAGGTGAAATATTCACAGGATTTGGCTAATTAGTTCTTAATAATGCTTAATGATCTCTACAAACACAGTTGAACATTTTTCTCTCTGTGTATGTACATTATTCTGTTTATTCATTACAGTTGCTTTAGAGGAAGAGGTTGTTAATAAAGACAAATCTTTTCTTTGGGGAAGATAAATATCAAACCTGAGATTTTGTTCTAGAATCACAGAATACTCTGTATATGTGCATAGCTCTTTGTCTGTCATGATTAAATTATGCATGAAATACTATATTTTCATTTTATAAGAAGAGAAGGATACTTAGGCATAGTGCTATAAGGTGGCTCTTTCTTTTAAAAATGGAGTATCCATTTAGAGAAAAATCAGGCAAAGACTAGGCAGATAATTTTAGTGCAAGCAGGCTTTTGCTTCAGTAACCGAGATAATTGTCTCAATCTCCTTTTTACTCTGCAGGGTCACAGATGTCAGAAGGCATTCCCACATGCAACTTGAAATAGTGCAATATGTAGCCCAGAAATTATGTGTCTTTTGCTAAAAAACTCAGGTAGACCTATATGCCACAATAATTATAAAAATTATACTAGCATCTATTTGGTTTTATTAATATGCTATTTGTATTAACTAGTTTTTACTAATTACCTAATTAATGCCCGCTAGTGTAATTACTCATCATGATTAAAAGAATGTTGAAAGGTGAGCTCATAGGCATGAATTTGGTAATCATTTTTCTATCTAGCATAATAAAGCTGAGGGCAGATGCTCAATCCATTTAATACTCTCACTGATTGTAGAGCTAGGAGGAGATTATAAGGTGTAGTTCATAAAACTGGTGTAACTAAATAGAAGACTGAAGCAAATGGGTATACATTAGAAGCACTTAGTGGTGTTTCCTTGATAAAAAGGATCGTTAAAGTGGATGATTTGAAAGTCACTTTAAAATGGTGTGGGAAAACTAAAGATGTTGGCACAAGATAGACTTGAGTTTGAATCTTAGCTTTCTATAGCATGGGGAAAGCAACCTCATCTTTCTGAGCCTCATTTTTAGAAGATTTACTTATTTACATATACATATTTATTATTATTATTATTTTATCACCAGAGCAGTGCTTATCTTTGGCTTATGTTGGTGCAGGGGACTGAACCTGGGACTTAGGGGCCCCAGGCATGAAAGTCTGTTTGTATAAGTATTATTTTCTTATTTTGTATAAAATGGAGATCATATCCAGTGTCAACTTCTGTTATTCTTGTGAAGACTGAATTCAATAATATTTGACAAGTATCTGAACTGAGGAAGCAGCTTGTGAATTGACCATATTTTGCTGTAAGACTTTGGTTTCAGAATCTTGGCCTATTGTTTAATTATTATTACAAATAAAATTTTGAAATGGAAGTTGTTAGAATGACTAGAAGTATGAAGAAGAGAGAGTTCCCATAATAATTGTGCTCCAATAGTTAAGCGCTTCTATCACCAACCCTAAAGTATCCTGGTTATATGATATATATATGACAAATATGTATAGATATGTTGTCATATATATTGCAACATCAGTGCCATCTGTGAATAAATCTATTATGAAGGTTGAGACTTTTATTTATTCCTCTGTTGTTAGTACTTGTGAATCTAGTAAGTTTATTGAACAAATATTTGTTGAATTAATTAAAAAATCAATGTCTGCTAGATGTTTGCATATAAAAACATCTTATCCTTTGTATTCTCCATGACATTGAAAACCAATTTTGGGGAGTGTATCTGTGTTCCTAAGACAGTAAGATGTTCTCTGTTTTTTTAATTAGTGATTTAATATTGATTTACAAATTTACAAGATAATAAGGGTACAGCTCTGCACTGTTACCGCCACCAGAGTTCTGGATCCCCAATCCCTCCATTGTAAGCTACAGCAGTTCTCCCAAGGTTGAAGATATGGGTTAACTATTATTTCTACAACTATAAGGTGTTATCTCTGTGGGCAACTTTTGCCCCTGTAGGAGCTGTAATGGACTGGTGTTGGTTACACTTCCAACCTCCTCTATACATAATGTCCCAGCAATAGTGAAACATACTATTTCTCACACACTCGTTATTTTAGACTCCCGTCCCCCTCTGTCTATTATTGTGGGCCAGCACAACTGACTTAAGGGTAGTGTTCATCCAAACTAAGTGCAAGGTCTGTTTCTGCCCACATTAAGAGACTAGCTGTAAGCATTCTAGGAGAATAAGACAAAAATCACTCTTCAGTGGTTCCATGGCCTAGTCAAACAGTTGGAAGTGTGATTGTATCCATGCACACCCATGAGAACTATATTCAAGCACAGAAGAGGATCTGCCCAACACTTTTTGTGTGTATCTCTCTGGAGGCATGAAGACAACCTTTGATAAAGGACAGAGAGCTTGTTGGGTGGATAAGAAGGAAGGGTAAATCCAGCAAGTAGTATCTTTGAGAGAGCCTGCATCATTTAGAATCCTGCCAAACCTCTCAAAAGATGCTGCTCATAATAAGAACACCATAGTGTAAATATCAGAAACTGCAAATCACACCTTCATGATGGTGGTGTAAAATGTGTGTGTGTGTGTGTGTGTGTGTGTGTGTGTGTATGTGTATGAAACATCATCACCATCAATGATGGTGCACTAACAATTCATTCCATCATTTCCCCATGGATGTAACTTTGGGATAAAGCACTAGTTAGTGAGATGACTAATGGGGTAGTTTGTTTTATAAGTGAATGACTTTTTTCTTTCAAAAAGTGACTTTTAAAATATCAGAACACTTAGTGCATTTGGTGGGAAGAAAGTTGTACACAACATTTCACTAAGACTCTGAAGAGAGTACACCCTCATAGTTGCATGAATTTTAGTCTCAAAAAAGATCAGGGGGGGCCTAATTCATAGGTCAGAAACACTGCTGGTGATTAGTTTCTCACTTGACCTATTGAACTCTACTCAGTCTTTGCTTTCAGCTCTCACACAGACGGAACAGAAATAAGCAAACGGAACAGAACCTTACATTTTATGCAACCCAAGCAGAAGATAAAGACTTCTTTTTTTCCCAAGGGCTTTTAGGTGAGATTCCAATCATTTCTAAAACCATTTAAAAGCCTTTTATAGAATATCCATCTCTCCCAATAATTGACAGTCAAGACAACACCATGGGGGAAAGGAGGTTGAGAGGGACTGAGGTATAGATGCATTTGACTGAAAGAGCCTCTAAATTATGTTGTCAAAAATTATAGCAATGCCATTTTAAATTCTTTCTCTCCTATAATACTATTTTCTCCAGTCCTAACGTTTCTACTTTGTTTTTTTTGTAATCCATCTATAAGGCAAGGCTATATTGTGTTTTGGGGATCACATCTTACCAATGTTAACTGGTGATCCCAACACTCCAGGTGGGTAGTGTTACCTGCCCATGTGAGAGTCAGTAGACTGCTAACTATTTAGCTGCTTTTGGGAGCTCTTTTCTGTGTTCAATGTTCTGTGCTGAAAGTACTTTGATCTTACGAAACAGTCCTGATTAGAAGACTCCAAAAAATGTATTCCCTGGGTGATTCACTTAGAAAAACGAGATAAAAGGAAGACCTAGTGGGGGTTGATTTTCTTTAAAAACTTTATTTATTTATTAGATAGAGACAGCCAGAAATTGAGAGGAAGGGAAGATAGAGATGGAGAGAGACAAGAGAGACACCTGTAGCCCTGCTCCACCACTTGTGAAGCTTTCCCCCTGCAGGGACTTAATATGTTTTGTCAACTCTGTGACTTACAAGTTTAATATTCTTTTAGAGTTATTCCAACTCTTACTCATTCTCTTTGAACTTGTTCTGAGTTTCTGAGTTTACACATTTTTATATAGCCACCATTAAATTCAGTCTTCCTATATCCTTAGAAAATGTAGTCCAAGAGGTTTGTGATTAGATAGTTAGTCACCAAACCACGATTCCTACTGGAAGCGTATTTTCCAACTTCGTGCATTTTGGTGTGATGATATGACTGAATTCTGAATTCAGGGAGAAGTGATGTATTTTAATTCAAGGCCTGATTCATAAAGACCTTCCAAGATTCATCCTGCAACTTTTTTTTTTCTCATCTTCAAACCGAATGTAGAATACTGCTAAAGATTTAGAGGAGGACAAAAATCACAAAATATAAGAGACCTGAGTTCTTGAGTCACTGTGTAGAGGAGGGCTTTCTATCAGGGGCACCTATATTGAATGCTATGGAGGAAGAAATACATGTTTATTGTGTCTGGTTCCTGAAAATTTGCGATAGTTTCATATAGCATTTAATATATCCTACCATGATGAATTGAAGATATGATCTCACTCTTTCCCCACCTATAGTCTACTAATTCATTCACCCTTAAATCTATTCTTTTTACTTCTTCTTGTACTAGAATTCAAACTTCACGAAAACAGAGATTTTATTTATTTTACTCTCTATCACAATCACTTATAATAGTGACACATAACAGTTGCTCATTGTTTGTGGATGAGTATATCTGAATGTGTCATCTTTTCTCCTTATTGTCTACTTCACTATTCTCTGTGTCTTTTCACTGTCCAATACTCTTATTTCCAAATATTGCCATGTCTGTTTGACTTCCTCCTTTCTACCATCTGGATCCCTTCAGTGCTTGGTCCTTTCCATCCTTAAGACATTTTCCCTAGAGTATATACTTTTTGTGACTTAATAATAATAATAGTGATTTAATAACAAAAATTCATTAGTGATTTAATATTGATTTATAAGATTATAAGGTAATAGGGTTGCAACTTCAGACACTGTTCCCACCACCAGAGTTCTGTATTCCGATTCTCGCTATTGGAAGCTACAGCAGTTCTCCTAAGGTTGCAGATATGGGTTAACTATTATTTCTACAACTGTCTATATTTATATTATTTGCCCATATTTTTCTTTTTTTTTAAATTAGCGATTCAATATTGATTTACAGAATTCCATGTCAACAGGGGTATAATTCCATACTGTTCCTACCACTAGAGTTCTGAATCTCAAGTCCCTCCATTGCAAAACACCACAGTTCTCCCAAGGTTGCAGATATGGCTTAACTGTCATCTCTACAACTATCTGTCTACATTTGTATATATTTGTCCCCTTTTTTCTTTCAGGTCCAGTCCTCTCTTCCCCTCCACACCACACATAACCCTATTATTACATCCAAATAGCTCTCCTTTTCATCCTCTCTCTCTGGGACCTGGTGGAGCTGGAGTACAAAGCCCTCTTACCCTCTTCCCCCATCACTTTTTCCCCACTGGGAGTACGTATCAAAGTTGTTTTTGGGGTGCAGAAGGTAGGAGTTCTGGCTTCTGTAATTGCTTCTCTGCTGGAATTAGGCATTGGCAGATCGATCCACACCCCCAGCCTGTTTCTCTTTCCCTAGTGAGGTAGGGCTCTGGAGAGTAAGGTTCCAGGACACACTGGTGAGGTCGTCTGCCCAGTGAGGTCAGGGTGGAATCATGGTCGCTTCTGTAACTTGAGGTCTAGAAGGTGTTTGCCCATTTTTTTTTTCTATGCTCCCATCTTTTCTTCCTTTCCCAGTCACACATACACCTATTACTACATCCAAATGTCCCTCCTTTTTCCCTCTTCTCTCTCTGAGTCCTGATAGAGTTGGAGTTCAGAGCTCTCTGGTCATCTTCTCTGTATCATTTCCCCCCCCCACTGGGAGTATGGACCTAAATTATTTTTGGGGTGCAGAAGTTGGGAGTTCTGGCTTCTGTAATTACTTCTTCTCTGGACATGGGCATTTTCAGATTGGTGATTTAGTTATTTAGAAGATGATAAGATGACTGGAGTATATAGTTCCACACCACATACACAACCAAAATTCTGTGATTTTACCACCACTGAACAATAACCATCATATTTCTCTCGTTATTGGAGACAAGTTGACTACTGGGTTTTTTTGTGTGTGTGTGTTTAAGTTCATATTTTTCCATTCTCAGGTTGTAGAGATAACATAATGGTTATGCAAAAAGATTTTCATGTCAGAGACACCAAAGGTCCCAGATTCAGTCAATTCTCTGTATTCTACATGTGAGTAAAAGTTGTCTTTCACTTCTTTCTTCACTTCACTTCATAATCACCTCCAATTCAATTAATTTTGTCTCAAAGGGCACAATATCATCTTTTGAAATTGCTGAGTAATACTCCATTGAGTGTATGTTCCATAATTTCTTTGGCTAATTATTTGTGTATGGTCATTTAGTTAGGTTGTGTCCAGGTCTTTAGCTATTATGAACAATGACAGGGCTGCATATGTCTCTTTTAATTATTATTTTTTCATGTCTTTTGGATAAATGTCTAACAGTGGTATTGTGGATCATAAGGTATTTCTGTTTTTATTTGTTTTAGGATTCTCCATATGGTTCTTTATAATGGCTGCACCAGTTTGCATTCCTACTGGCAGTGTCAGAGTCCTTCTTTCCCCACATCCTTGCCAACATTTATCATTTCCTGTCTTGTTGATATAGGCCATTCTCACTGGCGTGAGGGTCTGAGGTGGAATCTCAATGTGATTTTATCAATAATTTGTATTTCTCTAATGATAACTGAAGTGAAGTACTTCCTCATAAGTCTGTGTGCCATGTTTATCTTTAGAAAACTGCCTAGACTTTCTATTTTTCTAGTGACTGTCTGACATATCTTTTACTTCCTCTTGATATGTTTTAACTAAAAACATTGTCTACCTCCCCACTTCTTAGTCATTATGCAAGGTGCTGCAACTACACACTAAAACTGTTTCTGATGACATCAGACTAGGTCATTTTCTTGTTCTTCTCAGATCCACACTTTGCCATCTCCTGCTCAGTTTTATTCTGTTGTTAACAACTAGCATTGCCCTCTGGTTTCTATGGAGGGTCTATGTATGGACTGCACTTAACATTTGGATATTATTTCTGGTGGTGACTGTCTTCCTTTAACCTTCAGCTCCTTCATAAAGCCCTTTCCTCTGTGACCTCCTTCCCTCTCACTTTCTCCCTCCCTCCCTTGCCCCTTTTCTCCTCTCTCTGTTTCTCCCTGTCTTGTGAGGAGATAGCTATAAGCTAGGAAGAGAGAGCTCTGTCACTAGCACAAGGGACTGCCTGCCTGCCTGCCTGCCTGCCTGCCTGCCTGCCTGCCTGCCTGCCTTCCTTCCTTCCTTCCTTCCTTCCTTCCTTCCTTCCTTCCTTCCTTCCTTCCTTCCTTCCTTCCTCTCTTCCTCCCTCCCTACCTCCCTTCCTTAATTCCTTTCTTTTTTAAAAAATTAAAATATTTTTATTTGGTTTATTTTAATGAGAAAGAGTAGATACAGAGGGAAAGATACTGACACAGAGAGAAAGAGACCAGAACACTGCTCAGTTCTGGCTTGTGGTGGTGCTGGGGATTGAACCAGGGACCTCAGAGCCTTTAGGCTTGAAAGACTTTTGCATAACCATTATGCTATCTCCCTAGCCCTAAATTTTTATTTATTATCTCTATTTATTTATTAGAAATAGTCAGAAATTGAGAGGAAGGGGGATATAGAGACACTTGCAGCACTGTTTCATCACTTGTGAAGCTTTCCCTCTGCAGGTGGGGACCTGGGACTTGAACCTGAGTCCTTGCACATGACAACATGTGAACTTAACTAGGTGCATCACCTTCCAGCCCCCTCATTTCAAAAAAACATTTTCCTCTCTTTTTAATTAAAGTCACTTTATTTTATTATTAAAAATTTTTATTTATTGTTTGCTAGAGATAGAAAGAAATTAAGAGGAGAGGGAAGGTAGAGAGGCAGAGAGAAAGAGAGAGACAGAGAGAGAGAGAGAGAGAGACCTGTAACCCTGCTCCACCGCTTGTGAAGCTTTCTCCTTGCTTAAACCTGGGTCCTTGCACACTGTAATGTGCATACTTAACCAGATGCACCACCGCCTGATCCCTGGACCTTTCTTTCTCTGACTTCTATGTTGTTACTTTCTCAGTTCTTCCCCTACTACCTATATTATTTCTTTGCAGTTTTTTTCTCTGGCCTCTTCCCCTCATTAACTCTTAATATTCTCTGGGCTTAACTTTCTTTACATATTCTCCTTCAATCACTGTCAGAGTCAGCGGTGTTAATCAGTTGATTGTCAAATTCAATTCAGATTATTCTCCTGAATTCCAGAATTATATATCTAACTTGTACCTTGACATCTCTTCCTGCAGTTCAGATTCATCGTATCTCAAATGCCTACCACTTTGTCCCTCAAACATTCACTGCTTGTGAATTAAACCTCACAAAAGGTAGTTATCCAAAAGCTACTTATTATTCTGATTCTCCTACCCCCACTACAATGATGGTCTAATGGGTCTTTTACTTTTCTCTGCTCTGCATTCTTCTGCTAATGACTACTGCAGGTGTGTGTGTGTGTGTGTGTGTGTGTGTTCTCTCTGATTCTAGTCTTGCCTCACTTTTGTCCACCTTTCTTTCTTTCTTTCTTTCTTTCTTTCTTTCTTTCTTTCTTTCTTTCTTTTTCTTCCTTCTATTCCTCTTTCTTTCTTTCTTTCTTTCTTTCTTTCTTTCTTTCTTTCTTTCCTTCTTTCTTCTTTCCTTTCTGTCTTTCTCCTTATTGGGGGTGGGGGATAATAGATTATAGGCTAGTTTTTTTTTTGTATTTCTTTCTTTATTTTAAAAAGGAGACATTAACAAAACCGTAGGATAGTCGGGGTACAAATCCACACAATTCCCACCACCAGATCTCTATATCCCATCCCCTCCCCTGATAGCTTTCCCATTCTTTATCCCTCTGGGAATATGGACCCAAAGTCATTGTGGGATGCAGAAGGTGGAAGGTCTAGCTTCTGTAATTGCTTCCCCGCTGAACATGGGCATTGACTGGTCGATTCATACTCCCAGCCTGCCTCTCTCTTTCACTAGTAAGGTGGGTCTCTGGGGAAGTGGGGCTCCAGGACACATTGGTGAGGCCCTCTGTCTAGGGAAGTCTGGTCGGCATTATGCTGGCATCTGGAACCTGGTGGCTAAAAAGAGAGTTAACATATAAAGCCAAACAAATTGTTGAATAATTATGGATCTAAAGGCTGGAATAGTGCAGATGAAGTATTGTGGGGTACTCACTGCAGACTATTGTGTACTTCTGCTTTCAGGTATATATTTTGCCCTAGTTTCTGGATACATGTGAACATATGCTCTATCTCATGGGACTGGTCTATATCTAGGTCTTGGGACTTTCTTAAGAAGTGAACCACCTGGAATGGAATTAGAGAATACTATGAAAGGAAACTTCTCACCCGAGTAATGAAGCTGAAGGGTTGTCATTCCACACCTGAAGTCTCTTTACACAGTCTGAAGTGAAGCATGCTGAGGTGGCACTCATTGTGTTTATTAGGTTGTGATCGGCGGATGCAATATTATTTGGTAGGAATTGAGAGAAGCATGTAGGAAAGTGGGCCCCACCCTAAGGTTCCAGGACTGGGGGGAAATGTATGCTCTGTAGTGGAAATGTGCGGTTCCTGCTATCTTAGGATTCAAGAAGACAATGGATAGCTATTATTATCATCACATTATTTGGTAATTGGGTTAACTTTGAAAGTTCCTTTTATTAGGATTTGCTGTACAATACCCAACATCTTTTATATAGCTGTGCCACCAGTTGCTTCTGTTCTCTCTGGTCTAGGCTTTTGAGAGAGTCAACATATCAAAGACTCAGCCTATGAATTAAAAAGACTTAGTCTGTTTTTTAAAAAGTTTGAGACATATGATCAATTTTTCCCCTCTCATATTAATTAAATAGTGGTTTATATGACTACACTTTAATAGGAGTGTACATAGACATCATTCCCACCACCAAAAAACTGTCTCCCCTCCCACCCACCCACTCCCCCCCCACTGCCACGGAAAGCTGAATGTCCACACTCCCCCCCACCAAAGGGTTTTTACTTTGGTGCCCTACTCTAGATTTAGTCAGCTCCTGCTTTTAGTTTCCCTTTCTGTTCTTCTTTCTCAACTTCTGTTGATGAGTAGGATCATCCCATACTCATCTTTATCTCTCTGACTTAGCTCATTTAACATAATTCCTTCTAGGTCCATCCAAGATGGGTCAGAGACAGTGGGTTCATTGTTCTTAACAGCTGTGTAGTATTCCATTGTGTATATATACCACAGCTTTCTCAGCCACTCATCTGTTGTTGGGCACCTGGGTTGCTTCCAAGTTTTAGCTATTAGGAATTGTGCTGCTATGAACATAGGAGTACATATATCCTTTTGATAGGGCATTATGGAATCCTTGGGGTATATCCCCAAGAGAGGAATTACTGGGTCATATGGTAGGTCCATGTCTAGCCTTGTGAGAGTTCTCCATAATATGACAGGAACAGGAAATTAGAATGAATATGTCTTGGATGAAGAGCCCTGTGGAAAGATTGGCTCAACTAAACCATCTGTTCCAGCTGAGTCCAAGCATTTACTAACTTTCCAGCCAATATAACTGCATGAATGTGTCCTGGATAGAGAGCAGATAGGCCTCTTAGTCATTCTGCAGAATTGTGAGAACTAATAATACATTGCTGTTTTAAATTTCTTGAGTTTTGAGGTGGTTGGTATGCAGCAGTAAATTCAGCATGTGATTCTTGGGGGTTTTCATTTCAGGGGTCCACATTCGTCTTTGTTCAGATTGCTGTAACAAGAATCCATAGGCTGGTGGTTTAAACAGTAAACATTTCTTTCTCACAGTTCTGAATGCTGGGAAGTCCAAGATCTAGGCACTGGCAGATGCAGTATCTTATAAGAGCCTTCTTCTGGGTTCCCATAGGCCATCTCCTTGAGTCATATGATTTGAGGAAGGTCTCTGGTAGCTGCCCTCCTGATCTAACCACTTCTCAAATGCCCCACCTCTAAATACTGGTATACTGGGGACTAGGTTCCAAGACGTGAATTTTACGGGTAGATAAGAATCTTTAGCAACATTTTCACTTGGGCTATGTGGCAGAAAATAAATCTAAAGCTTCAACAGAGTTTTTTTAAATTTCTTTAGTGGGGAATTAACGTTTTACATTCGATAGTAAATACAATAGTTTCTACATGCATACCATCTGCCAGTTTTCCATATAACAATAGGACCCCCACTAGGTCCTTTATCTTCCTTTTTGGACCTGTATTCTCCCCCACACACACACACAAACCCTAGAGTCTTTTACTTTGGTGCAATATGCCAGTTCCAGCTCAGGTTCTGCTTGTGTTTTCTCTTCTGATCTTGTTTTTCAACTTCTGCCTGAGAGTGAGATAGTCTCATATTCATCCTTCTGTTTCTGACTTACTTCACTAAACATGAATTTTTCAAGGTCCATCCAAGATCAGCTGAAAATGGTGAAGTCACCATTTTTATAGCTGAGTAGTATTCCATTCAACAGAGTTTTGGTTATTTCTAATTATTAATGAGAATGTTTCTATATTTTCACAATTTTGTCTATCCTAGGTTTTTTGGCACTGTACTTTGGAGGAAAAGTAGGATGTGCTATTTCTTTTTCAATTAAGCCAATGTTTATGCAGAGCACTTTGGACTACCTGTGACTTTACTGCATCCATAAGGTGCTTGTAAAGCTTTTCAAATGTTGGGCTCTTACTGTGCAGTGTTGCTATTCAAAATTCCTAAACCTGTTGCCTTGTAGGTTCAGAGATCACCCTACTATTTGGAGTTAGTAATGTGAGCGCTTAGCCAGGTGCACCACAGCCTAGTCCCTGCTATTTGGAGTTAGTATCAAGGACATTTCACAATACAGTGTATATTTTTGGAGTTGGCATAAAGTTGTGTAAAACATAAGAGACTTGACTAGGTCTCAGTTTCCTTAGGTGTAAGGAGAAGTGAACAAGTTTTCTGAACTATAAATTCCTTTCTAATTCAGAGTATCTGTGCACAGTAAATTTCTCCTGAGAGTACAGAATGCTACTTGAAACTTATACCTCTAAAATGCCTTCTTTGTTATTGATTTGATATATTGTTTTCAACCTCTAATTTCCTGCTCCTGTCATTTCTTTCCTATGCCTTACGCCAAATAAACTCAAATGATGATTATTGTATTCAGTGGTAAATTCATGATTTTTACCAATAAAGTTGTGCAACATGCACTTTCCTCTTCAAATGATTAAGTAGATGACACCTGTATTTATCAGGGTATGTAACAATTAACAAGAAGACATATGACTTTGAACAAATGAGATTATCCCTCATATCTGTGAATAGTCCCTGCTAGCATAAACAGAGCATTTTGTTCTAGTCTGACCTCATTCAGTGTGTTGGCTTGATGTCATCTGGGCTGGGTGGCATGGCTAACTTGGGCTACATGTCATAATCCAACAAATTAGTCTAGGCCTATTTGCATGCAGTATTTTGGGATTTTCCATGAGTAGTAAGGAAAAGAAAGCTGTGATGTGAAAACACTTAAAAAATCTCACCTTCCATCACATTTGCTAAGGTCTCAGTGAGCAGAGCTTTTCACATGGAAAATCTCAAATTTCAAAGGGACGGAAGAATAGATTCTACCTTCTGCAAGTGGCATAGGTACTAAAAAGGACAGAATTTATAACAGTTTTGTAACTTACTACAGTATGTGAAATTAAGCACTTGAATCTTGACCATTGCTATCTCTTCTCTGTTCAGGAAAATTAGAGCCTGGTTTTCCTGAACAGAACCCCTTTGGAAAGACCATTTTTTCATTTTTTAGAAGATTGATGACAACCTCTCTTTTACTTCAAACATGTTATGATTTTAGAAAATACATAAGATGAAGACAAGCATGAAAAAGTGAGAGAAAATACCTAATTCTACCACTCAAAGATAACTATCATTGCACTTTTACTTGTGTATAAAAATCAAATGTAAAAATTAAGAAAAACACTCATATGTCTTAGTATTATAGTTATCTGATACACACACACACACACACACACACACACACACACAAAATGTACTCACAAACCTTATAGGCTCCTTTTTTTAAAATACTTTTCACCAGGGCCAGATGTTGACACATCTGGTTCAGTGCACATGCTACAATGCGCAAGGACCTTGATTTAAGCCCCTGCCCTCATCTGCAGGGGGAAAGCTTCACAAATGGTGAAACAGTGCTGCAGGTGTCTCTCTATCTCTCCCTATCTCCACAGCACCCTCTCAATTTCTCTAATATCTACCCAAATAACAAATATTAAAAGCAAGAAAATTGGTTTTAAAAATACTTTTCACCATTTTTCTCTGGAATCTGGCAGCAGTGAGTTTTTTAATCTGTTGGTTAAGGTAGCCATCAAGTAAAAAGACCCCCAAATATAGTCACTTAAATAAGATATATAAAATAGATGAGTAAGGTCACTGAGTGTCAGAGAAAATGCAAATAAAGACAACATTGAGATACCACCTTACCCCTGTGAGAATGTCATACATTAAAAATGAGAGCAACAAATGCTGAAGAGGTTATGGGGACAGAGCACCCTTCCTACACTGCTTGTGGGAATGTAAATCGGTCCAACCTCTGTGGAGAGCAGTCAGGAGAACCCTCACAAAGCTAGAGAAGGACCTTCCATGTAACTCAGTAATTGTTCTCCTAGGGAAATACCCTAAGGACTCCATAACACTCAACCTAAAAGATATGAGTACACCTGTGTTCATAGCAGCATAATTCATAATAGATTCACAGTCTTATCATGATTAGCTAAGAGAATGGGGGAGGGCAGCACAAGGGGGGAGAGAAACACTTTTCTGAGTCGTATAGTTGTATGGGATTCTTTGGCAGATGGGGGTTTAAGCAGTTCAGTTATTTCTACAGAGATTGTCAGTAGGTCCGCAGGCAAGGACACTTTTCTGGAAGGCACCTGGGGGTAGTGAAACACTAAAATAACAAATTACCTATGTATGAATGTATGCATGTATGTGTGTATGTATAAAATGTATGTCTGTGTGTATGTATGTATATATGTATATATATATTTATTTATAATGAGACCACCTTGACTTCTTGCACTGAGTGGATAAGGTGGGCCATGCCATGTTGGAGTCTGGAAAAGTGAGGTGAAATGGCAGAAGGCACACCTGGAAGTCAGTGGCAGCCCAAAGCTACTGCTCTGTCCCTCTCTTCTGGTCCCAACCATACACCATACACTGTTCCCTCTCCCTTTGGTTATTTCTTAGCAGGCATTCCATTCATGCGTCTAGAATGGGGTTATGGGTTTCTACAGAGGCCGGAACCTGCTAGCCCACAGCCTGTGCACAGGCATGCTGCCTTAGACAGGAGGTGTTGAGGAGAACAACATGTTGTGAGGAGTCTCAGCTGAGGCCCAAGCGACAGGACTAGAGGAATCAGTGAGGTTGGCATGAAAAAGCATAGGGATTTGGGGTGGTATGCTGGTGGTGGGGGAGGGCAGGAGCAAGGAGTCATGGCCACCACCTTCAGTTCTGTGACACGTTCAGTGAGGTCATCATCAGTCTCCATGGAGTCTTGAGGACAACAGTGGCAGTCAGCACAGATCTGAGCGTCAGGCTGAGTGCTTCAACCTAACCATGTGGCGTGGAGGAACTTTCTCAGGAAAAATGATGGAGGTACTTCTGTTGGAGAAGACTGACAAACCCTTTGTCGTTCGATATCGGACGGTTCTACGAGAGGCCCCCAAGACCAAGAGGATTTCTACTTTTGCCTTCTTTCTGCGAATGTGCAAAGCTGAACATCAGGAGAAAAAACCCGGTGCCCGCATGAACCTAGTCGAATTTTCTAGGAAATGCTGTCGGAGATGGAGAATGCTGTCAGAGGAAGAGAAGAATGCCTTCAGAGACCTGGCGAGGGCTGAGCGCGAGCGCAGTGACCCACAAACACGGGGTCATGGACCAGCAGGAAGAAGGGAGAGAGATGCCAATGCTCCCAAGAGACGGCTGTCAGCATCTTTCCTGTTCTCTTCCGATTTCCGCCCCAAGGTTAAAGCTGATTATCCTGACATCACCTCGGGCAACATGTCAAAGAAGCTGGGCGAGATGTGGAGCAACCTCAGTAACATGGAGAAAAGGCTGTATGAAGACAGGGTAGCACAGCTGAGGATGCAATATAACATGGTTGTTGCGGAATACAAGGCCATGGGTCTGGATGATTGGGAGAGTCCTCTGAACATTACACGGAAGAAGCTGGAAGAAGATAAAGAGTCAGAAGATTCAGAGGGGGAGGATTCCTCTGACGATGGGGAAAGTTCAGATTCGGAGGAGGAGGAAGGAGGTGTAAGTGGGATGTAAGGAGAAGATGAATAAAGAAAGCCCAGCAGAATACAAATCTGTCTGCTTGTAGTAACTTTCGAGAGCGCCATAGCCCCCGTGTATGTGACCTGAAAAGTATCCGTTGCCCTCATAGGGTCTAATTACACAATTGCAAAAAAATGGAAAAAAGGCAACTGGCCTAGTTGGGCCTCTGCTATGTGACTTGAAAATCTTGAGCACCCAAATGAAGACCCAAGATGAAGGGAAGAATTGGTTGTGGGGAGGGGTCAAGGCTGTCTTTGCTGAAGAAATATCTTTATCATTTCTCTTTGGGGAGATCTTGACTTGACCGGAACTGAAAACTTCCTTTAAGGAGCACTTGCCACACTCGGTCTTATTTGCTGCTTCCTTTCAGTATGAGTTAATCTTCCCAGGCAGCCTAGAGGCTTATGGGATTCTAGTTGAGTCTCCCAAGTGGCTTATGGGATTCTGTGAGGTTTGTCCTGGTGCTGGGTCTCTGGGGTGGCTGGTGTGGCTAAAGTACTATGCAGGGAGGATCAGAGCACAGTCGCAGAGCACTCTTCACTGCCTGGGCCAGGCCAACTACACCCAAGCCATTGGCACAGACCTTTGCTGAACACAGAAAGCAGCAGGCTTTGGTGTCTCTGAGTACAGGATGTGTTCAGGCACCCTTGATGTTGCTTTATTCCCCGTTTGCAGAATGGTTTTTAGCCCTTATGTGGATATCCTTTGATCATCACCCCTCATTCATACATGCGTGCGCACACGAACACACACACACACACACACACAATATTGAAAAAGGCAGGCATTGAGACAGTTTATTCTATTCTGCAGAACGGGGTCCCTGCCCAACTTGGATCAATCATGGTGGCATGAACCAAACAGAGACCACAACCCAGATTTATTCCCTACTGCTGGTTTGAAACTTCCCTGTTCTATACTGTTTGGATACACAGATTTAGTCTTCTCACAATTATCTAAGAGCTGAGGGGGAGGGCAGCATATGGGGGAGGGACTCCTGTGGGTTAGGGGCCTGGTTTGGCAATTGCGACCCACCTCATATAGTTGTATGGGATTCTTTAGCATATGGAGTCTAAGATCAGCAGTTCAATTATTTCTACAGGGACTGTCAGTAGGTCCTCAGGCAGAGACTCTTTTATCTGGAAGGCACTTGGAGGGTAGTGAAACACTAAAACAACTCATTTCCTATGTATGTGTGTGTGTATATATATATGAGTTTTAAATTTTTTATTTATAAAAAGGAAACATTGACAAAACCACAGGATAAGAGGGGTACAGCTTTGCACAGTTCCCACCACGAGACCTCTGTATATCATCCCCTCCACTGATAGCTTTCCTATTCTTTAACCCTCTGGGAGTATGGATCCAAGATCATTGTAGGATGCAGAAGGTTGAAGGTCTGCCTTCTGTAATTGCTTCCCCACTGAACATGGGTGTTGACTGGTCCATCCGTATTCAAGCCTGTCTCTCTCTTTCCCTAGTTGGGAAGGGCTCTGGTCAGGCGGAGCTCCAAGGCGCATTGGTAGGGTTGTCTGATACATACATACATACATACATATATATACATATATATATTTATTTATTTAAAAAAAGGGAGACATTAACCAAACCATAGGACAAGAGGAGTACAACTCCACACAGTTCCCACCACCAGATCAACGTATCCCATCCCCTCCCCGATAGCTTTCCTATTCTTTATCCCTCTGGGAGTATGGACCCAAAGTCATTGTGGGATGCAGAAGGTAGAAGGTCTGGTTTCGGTAATTGCTTCCCCACTGAACACGGGTATTGTTAGGTCGATCCATACTTCCAGCCTGCCTCTCTCTTTCCTTATTAGGGTGGGTATCTGGAGAAGTGGGGCTCTAGGACACATTGGTGAGGTCGTCTGTCCAGGGAATTCTGGTCGGCATCATGCTGGCATCTGGAAACTGGAGGCTGATGAGAGAGTTAACATACAAAGCCAAAGAAATTGTTGAACAATCATGGATCTAAAGGCTGGAATAGTGCAGATGAAGTGTTGGGGGTTACTCACTGCAGACTACTGTGTACTTTCACTTTCAGGTATATATTTTGCCCTAGTTTATGGATACGTGTGAATGTATGCTCTATCTCACGGGACCGGTCTATATCTAGGTTTGGGGACTTTGCTAGGACGTGACCCTCCTGGAATGGAATTAGAGAATACTATGAAAGGAAAGGTCTCACCTGAGTAATGAAACTGAAGGACTGTCGTTCTACACCTGAAGTCTCTGTACACAGTCTGAAGTGAAGCATTCTGAGGTGGTACTCATTGTGTTGATTAGGTTGGGATCGGCAGATGCAATATTATTTGGTATGAATTTAGAGAAGCATGCAGGAAAGTGGGCCCCACCCTAAGGTTCCAAGACTGGGGGGAAATGTATGCTCTGTAGTGGAAATGTGAGGTTCCTGCTGTCTTAGGGTTCAAAAATACAATAGTTATTGTTATAGTCACACTGTTTGGTAATTGGGTTAACTTTGAAAAATCCCTTTGTTAGGATTTGCTGTTTAATACCCAACATCACCATAGTTTATGTCCTTTGACATTTTTTGTATATAGCTGTGCCACCGGTTGCTTCTATTCTCCTGGGTCTAGGCCTTTGAGAGAGTCAACATATCAAATACTCAGCCTATGCATTAAAAAGACTCAGTCTGTGCTTTAAGAAGTTTGAGACATACAATCAACTTTTCCCCTCTCATATTAATTAAATAGAGATTTATAGGACTACAAATTAATAGGAGTTTACATAAACACCATTCCCACCACCAAAAAGACTGTGTCCCATCCCACCACCCCCACCTCCCCCCACTGCCCTGGGAAGCCGAATATCCACCCTCACCCTCACCCTCACCCTCACCCTCACCCTCACCCTCACCCTCACCCTCACCCTCACCCTCACCCTCACCCTCACCCTCACCCTCACCCTTACCATCACCCCAGGTTTTTTACTTTGGTGCCATACTCCAGATTTAATCAGATCCTGCTTTTAGTTTCCTTTTCTGATCTTCTTTCTCAACTTCTGTTGGTGAGTGGGATCATTCCATACTCATCTTTATCTTTCTAACTTAGCTCACTTAACATAATTCCTTCTAGCTCCCTCCAAGATGGGTCAGAGAAGGTGGGTTCATTGTTCTTAATAGCTGTGTAGTATTTCATTGTGTATATATACCACAGTTTTCTCAGCCACTCATCTGTTGTTGGGCACCTGGGTTGCTTCCAGGTTTTAGCTATTAGGAATTGTGCTGCTATGAACATAGGTGTACAAATATCTTTTTGGTTGGGTGTTATGGAGTCCTTGGGGTATATCCCCAAGAGAGGAATTACTGGGTCATATGGTAGGGCCATGTCTAAACTTGTGAGAGTTCTCCAGACTGCTCTCCACAGTGTCTGGACCAGTTTACATTCCCACCAGCATTGCAGAAGGGTTCCTCTGTCCCCACAGCCTCTCCAGCATTTGTTGCTGCTGTCCTTTTTGATGTATGCCATTCTCACAGGGGTGAGGTGATACCTCAATGTTGTCTTTATTTGCATTTTTCTGACAATCAGTGACCTGGAACAATTTTTCTTGTGTTTGTTAGCCTTTTGGATCTCTTCTGTAGGGAATGTTCTGTTCATATCCTCTGCCCATTTTTGGATGGGATCATTTGCTTTTTTGGTGCTAAGTTTGCTGAGCTCTTTGTATATTTTGGTGACTAGTCTCTTGACTGATGTATGGCATGTGAAGATATTCTCCCATTCTGTGAGGGGTACCCTTGTTTCTGTGATAGTTTCTTTGGCTGTGCAGAAGCTTTTCAATTTGATATAGTCCCATTGGTTTGTTTCTGCTTTAGTCCTCCTTGCAGTTGGGTTTGTTTCCTCAATGATATCCTTGAGGTTTAGGTGGGAAAGTATTCCACTAATGTTTTCCTCTAAGAATTTGATAGTTTCTGGTCTAACATCCAGATCATTAATCCATTTGGAGTTGATTTTTGTTTCTGGTGAGATAAGGTGGTTCAGTTTCATTCTTCTGCATCTTTCAGCCCGGTTTTCCTAGCACCATTTATTGAAGAGAGCCTCCTTCCTCCATTCAATACTTTGGGCCCCCTTATCAAAGATTAGATGTCTATAGGCATGGGGGTTTAGTTCTGGGCTTTCAGTTCTGTTCCAATGTTCTGTGAGGCTATTTTTGTTCCAGTAGCAGGCTGTTTTGATGATGATGGCCTTATAATATAGTTTGAGATCTGGGATTGTGATGCCTCCATTTCTGTTTCTTTTCCTTATGATGGTTTTGGCAGTTCTAGGTGTTTTATGGTTCCATATAAATGATTGTAGTTTTTGTTCTATTCTGTTAAAGAAGCTTGGTGGAACTTTGATGGGTATTGCATTAAATTTGTATATGGCTCTGGGGAGAATATTCATTTTGATGATATTTATTCTTCCAATCCATGAGCATGGGATGTCATTCCATTTCTTGGTATCAGTTTCTATTTCCTTGAATAGTGACTCATAGTTTTCAGTATACAGGTCTTTCACTTCTTTGCTCAGCTTTATTCCTAGCTATTTTATTGATTTTGCTGCAATAGTGAATGGGAGTGGTTTCTGGATGTCTTCTTCTTAAGATTTAGTGTTTGCATAAAGAAATGCCACTGAGTTTTGTACATTGATTTTTTAGCCTGATTCTTGCTATATTGCGCAATAACTTCCAGTAGTTTTCTGCTGGATTCTTTTGTTTTTTCTAAGTATACTATTACATATTATCTGCAAATAGTGAGAGCTTGACTTCTTCCCTTCCAATCAGTATTACTTTGATTTCTTTCTCTTTCCTGATTGCTATGGCAAGAATTTCCAATACTATGTTGAAGAGTAATGGTGATAGTGGACAGCCCTGTCTAGTCCCCGATCTGAGGGGAAATGTTTTCAGCTTCTGTCCATTGAGTATGATGTTGGCTGTAGGTTTGTTATATATGGATTCCACTATCTTGAGGAATGTCCTGTTTACTCCCATTTTTTGTAGTTTTGAGCATGAATGGGTGTTGGATTTTGTCAAAAGCTGTCTCTGCATCTATTGAGATAATCATGTGGTTTTTGGCTTTGCTTTTATTGATGTGGTCAATGACATTGATTGACTTATGTATGCTGAATGAGCCTTGCATTCCTGGGATAAATCCCACTTGGTTGTGATGGACAATCTTTCGATATACTGCTGTATCTGGTTGGCCAAGATCTTGTTTGATATATTGGCATCTATGTTAATTAGAGATATTGGTCTGTAGTTTTCCTTTTTTGCTGTGTCCCTATTTGCTTTTGGTATCAGGATGATGTTGGCTTCATAGAAGGTGTAAGGGAGTGTTCCTATTTCTTTGATATTATGGAACAGCTTAAGAATTATGGGTAGTAACTGTTTCCTGAAGGTTTTGTAGAATTTGTTTGTGAAGCCATCTGTCCCCAGACTTTTTTTGTTGGGGAGATTCTTAATAAGTGTTTCAATTTCTTTCTGTGTAATTGGTGCATTTAGGTTTTGTAGTTCTTCTTGGTTCAGTTTTGGAAGGGCATATGTTTCTAGGAATTCTGCCATTTCTTCCAGATTTTCTAGCTTGGTGGTATATAGTTCTTCATAGAAGTTTTGCATGATTTTCTGGATTTCTGTGGTGTCAGTTGTGATATCTCATTTATCATTTACAATTCTATTAATTTGAATCTTCTCCTCTCCCCCCTTTTTTGATGAGTCTGGCTAGGGGTTTGTCAATCTTGTTTAATTTTTCAAAGAACCAACATTTGGCTTCATTGATCTTTTGTATGGTTCTCTTATTTTCGATGTTGTTTATTTCTGCTCTAATTCTAGTGATTTCTGTCCTTCTGGTTGCTTTAGGGTTCCTTTGTTCCTCTTCCTCTAAGTCCTTGAGGTGTGCAGTAAGGTCGTTTATTTGAGCTTTTTCTTGGTGTTTAATATGTGATTGTATGGATATGAGTTTCCCGCTCAATACTGCTTTAGCTGTGTCCCAAATATTTTGATAGCTTGTGTCTTCATTTTCATTTGTTTCCAGGAACATTTGAATTTCTTGCTTGAGTGTCTCTCTGACCCAGTGGCTCTTAAGTGGTATGTTGTTTAGTTTCCAAATTCTGTGTCTTTTAATAATTTTCTGTTTGTTGTTAAATGTTCACTTTACTCCACTGTGTTCTGAGAAGATACTTGGGATGATTTCAATACTCTTGAATTTGTTGATGCTGTCTTTGTGGCCTAACATGTGGTCTATCCTTGAGTATGTGTTGTGTGGATTTGAAAATAAGGTGTATTCCAGTTTTTTGGGGTGAAGAACTCTGAAAATGTCCAGGAGGTCTAGTCTGTCCATCTCTTCATTTAATTCTCTTATTTCTTTGTTGATTCTCTGCTTTGTTGATCTAAGTTTGAGAGTGGGGTGTTAAAGTCTCCCACTATTATTGTATTCCTATTGATGTATTTTTGTATTTCTTTCAGTAGGTGTTTGATGTATTTAGATGGTCCCTCATTGGGTGCAAAGATGTTAATAATTGTTAAGTCTTCTTGGCTGATTGATCCTCTAATCATTATGTAATGACCTTTCCTGTCTTTATTACTTTATTTAATTTGAAATCTATTGTGTCAGAGTTGAGAATGGCTGTTCCGTTTTTGTGGTCCGTTAGCCTGTTTGATAGTTTTCCATCCTTTCACTTTAAGTCTGTGTTTATTTTGTTGGGTCAGATGGGATTCTTCCAAGCAGCATATGGTTGAGTTATGTTTTCTGATCCATCCTTCCATTCTATGCCTTTTTATGGGTGAATTTAAACCATTGACATTTATTGATATTATGGATTTTATGTATTGTAGTGCCAGTATTCAATAGTTTTTTTATTTGCTCTGATATATTACAAGTATTATAGTGATGTTCTTATTTATAAGAGGTCTTTTAGAACCTCTTTCAGGGCAGGCTTGATGATGGTTGCCTCCTTTAAGTGTTGTCTGTCTTAAGAGGTTTT